>NW_027210600.1:615000-690000 GCF_029030835.1 Brachyistius frenatus
TTAAAGGGAGATAGGCACCAGTGTCTAGACCCCACTTTGGGTTTAGACACTGGTGGTAATGAAATGAAATTAATTAATTTTTTTTGAAAAAAAAAAACCCCCAAAAAACATAGCAATTCCCATATAAGCAAGCTGGAAGAAAAGAACAGCACAGGAAGACTCAACAATAAACTTTGAGTAGGCTGGTGTTCCAGTGATCGGGATGACATCAGAAGTGGATTCTAATAAACTCAACCTGAGCTGAAGACTGGAGGTGGGAGGGGTGAAGGAGGGTCGCAACGGGTCGCCCAGACCTGACAGCTGACGTAAAGGAGAGAACATTTAAATAAGGAGAGATCATCAGGAGTGGAAAACGATTTATTGACGTAATGACAAGTTTGACTTATAAGTTTTGGCAGTGAGACTCTGACGATGAGAGGTCACTTTGTAGAGCGATGTCCCAAATAAATGCAGGAGATGGGACAGGAGCCCCCGGAGCCAAGACGCTGGAGGTGGTGGAGCGGAGTATACGGAGTTTGAAATGTGTGTTTAATGTTACGCCAAATGACGACGTAAGACATCTCAGGGCACTTAAGGAACCCAACAAATCCCACATGAGCAGCAGCTGGGAGGAAAAAAAACCTCCGTTTTAAAGGAAGTATATGCACACGGAGAAGCCACAAGTTACAGCAGCACAAATACCTCAGACAGGTGCGTAGCCAAAACTTTGTTTCAAAAAAAGCAACAGGACGTGTTCTCATTTAAGATTTACCAAAACGATCGAAATACTGGCAGTCATGAGATTTACTTCTATGTCAACGTTGTAAAAGTTATGTGTTTTACAACAAATACATGTCAGTGTGGATGAACTCTAGGTTTTTAAATTTTGCACTAAATAACAAGGCATGTTTTGATACGAAATTATATTGAATCACTATCATAAAACTATCACATTTCGGTGCTCAGCCGGCTGACAATCAACCAGGGAACAGCATCTGGATTCACGTGCACAGCTGCACAGGCCTGAATGAAGCATGTTACTGCAACAGTAGCGGGGAACATTTTCCATTTCAGATATGTTCAGTAAACCACCTCTATGCTGCTAAATGTTAATAACTCCTGATGACAGTGGAAACCCGCCCACGGGCTTAGTTTGCTGTAAATACATAAACTTGTGTGTGTACTACAGGAGTTCATTAGCTCCCCGCAAGGCAATCATGACTAACATGCACTTAGACTCACTTTGATTAATTTGCGTGAGTTTTATGTTTTTCAAGATTGAAAAAAAATTGGAGATAAGATATTGAAAGTCTTAACACTGTTCTTTGTTTCAGCTCTGGTAGTTATGAGCTACATGCTGCTACGCTGTGTTTGAATCGCTGTTTTGCTGTTTTATTGTGGATTCTGTATATTATGTTGTGTACGCTATGTTTTAATGTTTGGGATTTTGTACAGCTGCAGTCTTGGCCAGGTCTCCCTTGTAAGAGATTTTAATCTCAATGGGACTTCCTGGAAAAGATGAAGGTCAAATAAGATCAAATAAAACACAGTGACAGTGATAAGCATCAGTAACATAGTAGTAATATTGGTCATCTTTAAAAGTAAATAATTAAATCTCATAATGGCATAACCGGTCAAGCTGACTACGAATGATATATGTCTCCAACAAGGAACAGAAAAAGGTAATGGGACACGTGGTTAAAAGAAGCTCGCTACAACTACAAAAGTTACAAATGTCTGTAGACATAGTAAACTATTTTTGGATCTTCTGTCTTTTTCTTCACCCTTCTTAAAAGGGGATTTCCACCATTGTAACATACAAACAGTTGAATTTTGTCTTGTGAAAGAGCTTTCTATAGTCTGAGGTACAAACAGATATTCACCTGGAAATGAGGATCTTCTAAAAGATACTGTTGGTTGTATGATGGGAGATGCAGCATCTGGTGCGTCTGGAACTTAAACCCCCGATTGTGAAATAAAAGTCGGAATATCTGAATCTCTGCTGCTTCACTTTGAACTGTTCCTTTTCATAATATGCATTTGTTCCCAACTTCCCCACATTTGATGTGATTTGATGAAAATCAGTGAACAACAAATCTCCTGCTTGACGTTACATCCCGTGTGTGAGAGCCTGAGGAGGACGTGGGTCGCTTGCTGTGCTGCTGAAACAAATCAATAGTGCAATCACACGCGCTGTTGTTGCGGTGTAATAATTTCTTTATTAGGCTGCAGTGAGGCCGTTTAGTTCTTTTTTTCTGGGTGACGCCTGCTCTGAATCAGCTGATGCACCGATGCATAAGGTCAAACGTTTACCACACCGAGCAAATATACACAAATCTGAAGCTCACATACAGCAGTGCCTGGCTGATCCTGTCAATTATGTATGTTTGTAGGTATTATCAGATCTGAGACTTAATATGAAGTTAAATAATTGATGGGCAACTCCGAGTTTTATGTTTGACTCTCCCTTTTATTTTGTCTGTATCTGTGTGCATGTGTGTTTGTCTGTGTGTGTGTGTGTGTGTGTGTGTGTGTGTGTGTGTGTGTGTGTGTGTGTGTGTGTGTGTGTGTGTGTGTGTGTGTGTGTGTGTGTGTGTGTGTGTGTGTGTGTGTGTGTGTGTGTTTGTGACACAGACTGAGTGATTTGGGCTGTTGTGTTCCTGAGAGAAGAACTTTGTGCTTATCTGAAACACCACATGGCCTTCTCTCCCCCCCTCACTCACAGTTGAAGCTGCCATGACCAGGGGGGGGGGGGGAACACCGAGAATAAACAGTGCTGGATGATAATCCGTTTTCCTTTTCTTATCATTTATCTTATATTAGTGTTATATACTACTGGATATATAAAAGACACAATATAAAGATGCCCCTGATACCAATATGGAAGTGAATACAAGTCTTATTTTCTGTATTTATTTTGCTTTCTAAAGTGGACTTTGAAATAATGTGCAGATTATTAGTTCACTTCTGCTGAAATAAAGTGAGTTCAAGTGACAGAAAGTGTGCAGAATTGTTTTGGTTTTATTTTGAAATTCCTCCCACTCGACTCTCCAATAAACACTCACTCTAAAATGCAAATAAATCAATAATAATAAGTCAAAATAATGTGGTTTCATCACAGAAAGAAAGTCCTGAATCCTGATTTGAAAAGATTTAAGAATCTCTGTTGATAAAAGCACAACTACAGTAGCATTGATTTTGTGTCATTTGTGGTCGAACGAACTTTGTCTTTTAGCTGTAACTTGTCTTGTCACATCACTACATCAGCAGAAAAACATAATACAATTTAGAAAACATGACACAGAAGTAAAATGAAAGTGTAAAACAAGAGAAAACAGCAGCAAAGCAGACAGAAGCGGTTGAGCAGGTAAAAACTGAAAAAGGTTTCTCAGCACAAATAAAACAAGAAAGTGCCCAAAAAACCAAAATGGATCACTCGCTCGCAAATAAATGAAAAGGTCAGAAGTAAGAAAAGTAATAGAATTCAGGGGAAAAAGGTCAAAATTATTCAGATGGCAAAGAAAAGAAAGAAAAGAAGGGTAACCAAGTGTCACACTATGAAGTGGCGATGTGTGTTTGTGTGTGTGTTTGTGTCAGTATGTTTCCTCCTTTAATGAGACTGCGACTGGCAGTGGAATAAGGAGGGAACCGAGGTCGAATCCTCCACCGAGCCGTCCTTATTAGAGAGAGAGATTTAGAGGGGAGACTGAGAGCAGGAGGAAGGAAGGGAAGCTGGGAGGATGGGGGAGAAAGATCGACACGGAGAAGGAGGGAAAAAGAGGTACTGAAGCAGAGAGGTAGCCGCTGTCACAAATGTTCAGCTCTTCTGCTGGAAACAGTTTCAGTCAGTGAACATAAATGTTCTTATTTTGCTCTGTTGGGAACTGAAATTTATTTCAACATATTGTAAAATGAATATTTCTGCCTATTGCTTGGAAATGTAAGAGCTTTTCTTCCTGTTAAAAGGGAGTTTTTCCTTCCAGCTGTCAGAGGTTTTCTTCCTGTTAAAAGGGAGCTTTTCTTCACGTTTAAAGGGATTTTTAAGAAAAAAACATTAGAAATGTGCATATGGTTCTCCACCACCTCCAGCATCTAGGATCTGGCGGATCTCCTACATCCATTTGGGACATTGCTCTATGAAGCGGCGTCTCACCATTGGAGTCTAATTATCAAAATGTATTACTCAAACAGCCATTTCTTCAATAAATTGTTATTCACGACAAATGATCTCTCCTTTATTGAAATGCCAATTGATATTGCCAAATCTGGAAATAACCAAGTAATCTAGAAATAATCAAGTAATCTAGAAATAATCAAGTAATCTAGAAATAATCAAGTAATCAGTAAACATTAGCTTCATCTTCTGTAATCAGTTGCCTGAGGACTCAGACACAGGTCACAGCATTTGTTCTGTTTCACAATAAATTCTTGATTTTCCGTCCATCCGTCCGTTCTTCCGTCCATCTATTTTCTACTGCTTTTCTGGTTTTAGTTTGCGGTGTCAGCAGGTTGAGCGGGTTAGTCCTGACATTCCTCTCCCCAGCTCCTCCTGAGGAAATCCTGAGTCTCTCCACGACCAGATGAGATATATAATCCCTCCAGTGTGTTCTGGGTCTACCCTGAACCCTGAGCACCAATGGAAGCGCTCCAGAAGGCATCCCAATCACACGCCCAAACCACTTTAACTGGATCCTTTTGACACGGAGGAGCAGCAGCCCTGCACCCTGTCTCTGAGGCTGAGCTCATTTCAGCCACTTGTATCTGAAATCTCATTATTTTGGACACTACCCAAAGTTCATGACCATAGCTAAAGGTCGCAACAAAGAACATCTGGTAAATCAAAAGTTTTGAATACCACAAATGCATTAATAAGGATATTTCCAAAAGGGGAGTGAATACTTTCATTAATATTCGATGAAGAACTGTGTGAGAAACCATAACAACAACAAAAAAACGACATGAAATATTGACCGTGGCAGGAAACACATCCCTCCTCTTTTTCTTTTTTTTTTTACATTTTCTGGATATATTTCCCCGTATAATTTACCAGAGAGGGATGAAGATGGAAGAAGAAGACAGGAAGAGGGGGCGGGAGAGGGGGGCTATAAAATGGAGATCACTTTCATCAAAAAAAAAAAAAATAAGACTTACAACCTCGTAAAGATGTGCCACATTAAATCGTGCTCATTCAGTCCCTCCTCACTCTGTCAAAGCGATCCTCTCCCTCCGGTCCCTCCTTCTTTCACCTTTCCACCTCTCACATATTGTCTTCTCATCCAAACTTTACTGTCATAGTTGGTTTTTTTTGTACATTCTCTCCTGGTGTTACAGCACACTAAAAACCTTCAGGCTTTTTCAACACCTCTCCACTCCTTCAGCTCATTCCCTCGGTTTCTTTCAACTCTCCATCAGTCCTGGGTCTTTTCTTTCTTCCTCTGTCTCTCTCCTCCTCCTCATCATTCAGCTCTATCTCTGTCATTTTTCATCCGCCCTCTCTCTTTCTCTCCTCTCGCTGGTGTTTTTTATTAGAGGAGAGGATATGAGTTGGTGGGGTGGGGGGAGGAGGGGGGGTGGGGTGATTCCTTGATTGCTCCAGCATATGTGAGTGGCCTATAAATCTATCGTCGCACGTCTCTCTCTGCACACACAAACACTGACACACTGTAGGATTTCAGCGGTCCCTCAGTAACCACATATATAGAGAGGGGGAGAGAGCGAAGGGTGGGAAAAGAAAAGGGAGATGTGAATGTGGTAGTTGAAGGCTCCGATGACAAGAGAGTGTGTGTGTTTAACCGCACTCCCCCGCTCCCACCACCACCCAACACACACACACACACACACACACACACACACACACACACACACACACACACACACACACACACACACACACACACACACACACACACACACACACACACAACTCACTGGTGAGCTCTGGAAAGACTCTTGGTTTTCACAATAAAGACGAGGACTCGCGCTGGCCAATCAAAACTGGATGTGTGTGGGACACAGGTGACATGAGGGGTACAAAATCCAGCGCGCGCGTGCGCAAACACACACACACACACACACACACACACACACACACACACACACACACACACACACACACACACACACACACACACACACACACACACACACACACACTCACACACAATCTCAAATGAGACATTTGGAAGCCGGTAATTTCAACAAGAAGATGACTTTCATATCTTCGGATGCTTTGCTGTGATTTATCTGTCAGTGAGACAATCTGCAAGACACACAGCTGTTCCCGCGGAAAATAAACTTGTTTCAAAATGACAAACCATCCCCATCTCCACATGCCGTTTTTTTTTCTTCTTCTTCTTCTTTTAAAGTCCTAAATACGTAAATCTGTTTGAAATGCTAAAAGATATCCAGTAGCTGTTTTATGCACTGAGTGATGTTTGCTTCATCGCCTCCAGCATCTAATAAAACCACGTACCATTTAGAGAACCTAGTTTGCAGAAAAATCTTGTTTGAAGAAAGTTGTGTGTTAAACAGGCCGAAGAATTGTTTTTTTTTCTTTTTTTAATATAAGCTATGTATGTATGTTTCCAGGGCATACATTTTCCTTTTGATGCTAGATTTGCAGACTCATCACCGTCATCCTGCTGTCAAACTACACCGCACTTTGTAGGTCAAGTTGGGGCGCATGAGTTGGGGGAAATTGCAGGATGCTGGAAATTATGCGTAATTTTGCAAATGTAGAACGTTAATCATCGCGCCATCACTCCCTGATAAGAGAAAGAGCGACCTCCTCGAGACGAACACTTTGCTAATCTCCTCCGTTTGATGTCTTGAGGTGCTGTGAAAGAACCAAAACGCTCCACAAGAACTAAGTTTTAGCTCCAGTTTGAGTTTAGGAGTTGGTGACACAGACGCCTGAGGGCATCGTCACACACTGGCACGTCAAGTTATCTAGAGCTGTTCTCCAAAAACGACCCCGTGGATCCTTTGTGCAAGCAGCTAATTCTGACCCGGAGTTACGTTTTCACACAGGCGACAACCAGCCGTGACGTCACCCGTTGGTTTGTGAACCCGAGTTTGCCATTTTGGCCGTCGCCATCTCGCTATTTTGCAGCCGGTAGTGGCCATGTTTGGACGAGCTTGGGAGGACTGAGCGGTGGTTCTGACTCCATCTGATCGGGAACCCGAGGACACTACGCCCCGCCCACCTACAGCAGAAACCTGGTTGCACCACAGACCTGTCAATCAAACAGACACGCCCACAAACATACCACTTTTTGAGGCCTAATATCTGATTTAATGAAGGGAATATTTTCAGATGCATCGGCAGAAAACTAATAAGAGGGACCGACTTTAGCTAGCAAAGATAACTTGAGGAAAAACTGTGACCTCTAGTGGCACTCGGTGGTATTACAGCTTAGGGCACTGAATTCTTCAGACCCGGAAGTTAAATCCACTTTTATATACGGTGTATGATTCTGCCCTAAAAAGCAAAAATGCTGAAACTACTTTTAAAAATGATAATGCCATTATAGTGATGTGTTACATTTCTGCAAGTGATTAATTCAATAACACCTTGTTTAAAGAACAACTGCATTGAATGCACACGGGCTATTTAGAGTTAGACACGTTTTAGTTCCTTTCCTGTCTGTGACGTGGGTGTTTCATTAGTAATCTGTAAGTTGATGATTGGGACATACTCGGTGAACTCCTGTTAAAGCTGAGATGAAATGGTGCAGCACCCTGCCCTGCTTTTCTTTCTACCTGTGTGTGCTGTTGTGACTGCAGAGTCCAGGACGCAGTGTAGCGTAAAACCACCCGCTTCAAACTGCACTTAATCACACACTGCAGCACCGAGTAAATATCTAATCACACACACACTGGGCTGCATGAATGCTGATGCACACACTAATGTGTTTATCATGCACACGCACACTCCCGAACCGCACGCTTATGAGGAAATAAACACGCACACACGCACACACACACACACACACACACGCACACACACACAGACAAACAGACACACGTGTCTTTCAGATGTGGAGGAGAAATTCCATCTTTTTCCAGTTTGGTTAGACCAGACGACAACACACACACACACACACACACACACACACACACACACACACACACACACACACACACACACACACACACACACACACACACACACACACACACACACACACACATCAGTGTTTCTGATCTATCTCAATGCCACGCCTCAACAGATTCAATCAGAGGAAGGCTTTTTTTTTTCTCCCTATCTGTTGTTTTATTTTCTTCTCTCCCCCTCTCTCTTTCTCTCTCTCTCTCTCTCTCTCTCTCTCTCTCTCTCTCTCTCTCTCTCTCTCACACACACACACACACACACACACACACACACACACACACACACACACACACACACACACACACACACACACACACACTTCGTCTCTCAGTTGGAACCAAATAACTTTAGTCTGAATGTTCCCACAGCTCTCACTAAGGAACTAAACACATGCAACAGGACCACACACACTCACACAAAACCACACACTCACACAAAACCACACACCCCCACAAAAACACACACCCCCACAAAAACACACACGCACACAAAACCACACACGCACACAAAAACACACACGCACACAGAGTGAAAGAGAGAAGACTAAATTGCAGATGCTGAGTTACTCATGATATACGTATGGTTGATTTACATGCATGTCTACATACACATAGTGAAAGTGTTTATGTGTGTGTTGTGTTGTGTGTGTGTGTGTGTGTGTGTGTGTGTGTGTGTGTGTGTGTGTGTGTGTGTGTGTGTGTGTGTGTGTGTGTGTGTGTGTGTGTGTGTGTGTGTGTGTGTGTGTGTGGAGGGGCAGGTGACAGGACGGGTGAGTTACAACTGCTGCTCCTTCTCAGTCTGGCCCTCTCGATTTATTCCACACTTCAGACACCCACACAGGGAGTCTGGATGACTTTATTTGAGTGAACCTCCCATTTACTCCACTGAGTCTCACAAACTAAATGTTTACACTGAAGACAGAAAACTCCAGAGAGTTATAATATCTTATTCCAGGATGATTAAATTGTATTTTTTTTTTTATCATCAAATATAAATGAAAGTACCACATGCACTCGGTCATACACTTGTTTCAAATGATCTGGTTTTGTCTTATTTAGGTTCTTTATGAATTTTCCTGCTCAAACTGACAAGAAACAAGTCTGACTAGTGTGATACTGTAGTTGTATGTTTTTATTATAAGTACCTTAGACTTGAATTTTTCATAATTCATTGCTTATGTGAAACTCAAGGCTGAAATCACAATTACTAAGATCTCAAATAAAGAGTACCAAATTGTGTGTGTTTTCCAAAAGTTTGCACATTTATTTTGCAGCCGTTTTGCGGGTGATTTACTAAGAGTATTTGCGTCACTGATATCAGGTGCAAATCGTTGTATTTAAATGAGGTATTTGCAAGTGATTCCAGTCTTTATAACAGAGTGACTGTAGAAGGAAATGGAAATCTGATCCCATTGAAGTTAAGAAATATAAAAAATAGCAAACGCTTTATAGGAGATTATCAGCAAGGAAGTCTATGTTGTGGGAAAAACAAAAAAGGCGAGAAAAAAAAAAGGCATAATAATGAAACATCAGCAATAAAACAGGAGGGACGGTGGATGAGATCCTCTAACGAACACCGATCAGCAGGTCCAGATCTTTCTGTGCTGATCAGGTGAATTAGTCTCATTCAGTGCCTCCCGAGTGCTCGTGAACTTTATGTACTTGTGAATTCTGTGGGACACATGCAGGACCTGTGACAGCACACCTGAATAACGGCACTGGGTGGGATATCCCGCAGCGATACGCTGTCATGACTTTGAGGCAGGAAAGTGCTGAGTCCCAAGAATTTTTTGTTTTAATTGCTGGTATTTCGTGGCTTCTCCTTGTTGTTGGCTGTAAATCACCATTCAGTTAATTTAATAACTCAGAAATGTCATCGCTTGACAAATGAGATGTCTAAATATTTGTTTGCCCCTGACGTCTCATAAATGTTTAAACAGGTGTAAAACCACATTTTTTACATATTCTTTGCTTTCCTGCATCTCCTTCTCACCACAATAAGAGAAGCCGTCTCTCGTAATGCGCACACCTGATTAATACATAGCTTTCAGTTGTACTACAATACACACGCAATCTCTTCTCCTGTTTCTACTTTCAGGTTTAGTAAACATCATTGCCGGTGCTAAATGTATGGATTTGCATTTTCCCTCCCTAGAAACGCCCAATATACAACACAACAATAACACGTTGATTGTTTTTTTTGTTTGTTTGTTTAAATCCTTGCACTATTGTTTAGTTAGTTTAATTTAATTTAATATCATTCAATTTTATTGTATATATTGTGCATTTTTATATTTAATATTTCACTGTTGTTTTGTTGCTTTCCTGTACCTATAACCGTAGCCGACAGCTTCCGCATTTGAAAGCCGTGTCACCAGCGTATTTGCGCGTACGTCGTTACCACAGCAACCCATGCAGAAAGGTTGGTGATGTCTGGATCAGTCTGGAAACACCAAATCCGACCGGCTCACGTGCAAATAACAGCAGACAGTCTGTCCTGAAGATCTGGTCTGAGGAAAAAAAATCTGATTTGCCTGCAGTCTGAATAAAGCCTTCAACAGAACAAAAAGGAACCAAGTTGGCCTTGATATATCGCAAACCAAACTGCCCATCACTGTCGTTACACATCCAACCAAATCACAACTAGCGTGCTAACTGGCAGGCAGACGGCCGGTGGATGTTACATGAGTGGAGATTTTGCCTCAGCTCTTCAGCGCAGAAGCAAAACGTGACAGTACGGGCTCAGCTGCTGCCACTTCCCTCCTGCTCCTTCTTTCTCTGCCATTCTCCTCCTTTTCATGACATGTAATTGAGAAATACACACAATTCACAGAATTCAGGCACGAACCGTACAGGTGGGGCCCTGAAATATGGCAGCGGATTGACTAATTAAAAAAAAGAAAATCCCGTTTTCATATCCCAGGACCGGTTTGATACGCTTGATTCAATACCAAATTCTAAAGTCTCACCTGGGGCAGTGAATATTGCCAAGTGTCTGAGTCTCACCGTCTAAATCCATCTATTAGTGGGAGAAGCTGAGCCCGCCGCTTTCTGCCTGAGCAGAGCAGGTTGCACTGCAGAGTTAGGCAGATGTTAAAACTAAATGAAGATGTCCTATCTCATTTCCTCCCGTTCCTCAGCTCTTCAGTCCGTGCAACAACCCCCCCCCCCCCCACACACACACACACACACACTCCACTCTACAGTTATGTCCAATTCCCCGTCTTACTCCTCCCAGTATAAACTCTGCCATGCACGACAGTACCATTTTCCACAGCGGCTAAAGGACACGCTAAACAGTTAAAGTGTCAGGAGACATCTGTCTACCTGAACAAACAAACACACGCTGCTTTTCTATATTCAGACCATCGATTTTTCAACAAGCTTCGACTTCATCCATCAACTGAACGCTGTGCCGTTTGTAGCAGAGGTTTGATATGCAGCCAGCTGAATGATCATTTCTCTCGAATGAATTTTGTATTTTTAGTGATGAGAAAGTGACCCTGGTGACGTCTAAATGTGGGACTGAATGAGTCCTGACGTGAATGTAATCTGAACAGAGGTGAGAGATTATCAGGCACTCAATGTGGCCTCGCTCAAACTTTTCCTAGTGATGCTCATAGCACTTGAAGGCTGCTGTGTTTCTCCAAAACATAAACCTACATTCAAGTTCAGCTTATAACGTGTCATTGAAGACAATTTGAACATCTTTTCGCAGCTACACACTCCACATGAGTCCCGTAGCCTCGAGACCTCTGACAGGAGCTTAATGGCTGGTCTAGATTAAAAACTCTGGTTTTATTGGCTCCTTCTAGAAAACAATAGGTTTTTATGGGCTGTCCAGGTGAAAAACAACAAGTCAAAGTGAACTAACCAATCAAGCAGCTGCTCAACTCCAAGGGGCTCTCAAGGTTGACTGCATATTAGCAGCAGTCTCTTGTGTTAAAGTCCATTGTTCTGTTGTTCCATCCATCAACCTCAACCTCCTCCCATCACAGTATCCTCTTTTCTTTCCATCATAATTACAATGGCCACTGAAAGGCCTTTTCTCTTGAAAGTGAACATATAATTTTAGGGCAATTACTGAACCAGTGTTGTCATTCTTCTTCTGAGGAATGTCTTGGTGTTCGCCAATCTCGAGGCTTCAGTGTCCTACAGTCAAAATTTAATTCTGTTTTGCTTGAATATTGAAGTTTATCTTCATTTGCTCACACAGCATCCCAAAATAAAGTTGTGTCTAATCAAATCCTCATGAAAATTACAAAAATAAACCAATTTGTTTGTGCGAAGGTCGATTAAAGAGTTCAGGGACTGCTCCTGTTGCACACAAACAGAGCGCAGCACCTTGATGTGCGTGGAGCAGGTGGAAGCTACAACCTTAATGAGTAAGTGTTCCAAGTTTCATGGCTTGATCAACATCAGCAACTGAGTTCAACAGTTAAACAGGTTTTTATGACCGCCGGTCGAGTGCGTCCGTGGTTTCTCCATTGACCTGAAACTCGAGCAGAGAAAGTACATCAAGGTTTGTGTCTAATTTTTGGGAAACAGATAGAAGTAGCAGGAGGCAAAATTTCATGAGTAGAGGAGGTGGGGAGCGAAGATTGTGCTGATGAGGGCAGGAAATTGTTCAACATGATGGAGGCGGGCAAACTGTCATTTTGGAAAACCCAAATACCACAGTTCAGGTTGTTTGCATCAAATGTTTTCTCTCCCAGCAGAATTCTGTGTTTTACAGTCTGACCCTGGGGGAGGAATCCATGGTGCACCACCTGGTAAATGTCAAAGAAAACCCACCTCTCCAGATTCATTGCATCATTACTGTAGATTTTCTGAAGCATTTCAAGAGTCTCTGTTTGCCGATTTCCAGAGTTTTGACACAACATCCTTGTCCAAGGAGAAATCACCAACCCCTGCTGCAGTCCACCCTCGTACATGTACTTTAATGCAAACATTGGGGCAATACAGCAAACGCTGTCTTTAGGTTGGGGTATACGTGAGGATATTAAGACCCGAACAGCATATCTGAGCCTCAGGGCCAATAACAGCTTGATCCAACCAACCAGTAGCCTCAGGGTAGCTCAAGCAAAAATATCATGATAGCTCGTTAACTTTCTTTCCTCAAACACGGCAAGTTGTATTTTTGAATTCGTGTTTTTCAGACCTGTACTTTGATAGTGACCTTTATTTAAATATATAGATATATTTCTGTATATAGTATGGAGCAAAAGTGAGTGAGACCTTTTTATCGCGGTGCATTAAAGAGCCATTAGTACATCCATTTGTGGCTTGATTAGCCTCATCGGGAAACCAGTGCTGTGACCCGACAATGTTGAAGTATTGGTCCTCTTATTGACCCCGACTTCACTGTTACACAACGCTTGTTCTACTTTTAGCAGCATTCCCACTAATATACGAGACTTTAAGTTGTCTTAGAACTTCTGCAATCCGATTGAACTCACACACCAGTGATCATCGCAGTAAAACACCTGCAATTAGCTCGTGTGACATTTAGTTTCTGCCTTCGGCGGACGCACCCACAACGACGTGGGTGTTTGTGTGTGTGTGTTAAATGAACCCTGTGGGTGTGCTTTGGCGTAGGTAACACTCCATTACTTGTCTCTTTCCACTGCCTGGCTAGCCTGAGCATTTTACTCACAGCATAATGCACTAATTACAGCTGTAAACACACACAAAGACAAACACTCATAACCATTTAGCTGGCTAATTTTACAGAGCCACGGCTCTCCCGTCTTGCTCCTCCTGTTCTGTCTGATGTCATTCAAGTGATCGCTCTTGTCTTGACTGCGCAAGGAGACATAATTTGTTTGTTCCCTCGACAACAAAAGGATGACCAGATTCAACCAGGCTCAAAATAGGTGGAGGAGGAGGAGGTGGAGGTGGAGGGCACATTTCATCTTCATCACTGAATAGATGTGATTACATCTTTGGGAGGAGTGGAGGGGAGAAAGCAGGAGGTGACAGTAGGTGAAATAAGAGGTGGAGGGATAATGACAAGCAGCAAGGCTGAAGTGGAAGCAAGCAGATGAGGTCTCTCGCCTCTTTTTGTTTCTCTTTCGGGTCACAGCTCTGATTACTGAAGACAAAATGAGCAGTGGACTTTTTCCTCACATTGTTTAAGCTGCAGAGATCAACAGGTAAAGAATGAGTTAACTCTCACTGCAGCGAGCCACTTAAAAAGTTATGAGTCTGTGGCTTTCAAAAAAAGATTAAGCTGTTCTCTTTCAGTCAGTAAATTATAGTGTTTCTGAAGCACACAATGTCCAGAGTTAATTTTTTCCTGTTACCTAACACTTATCTTGGTCTCCTGCATTGATGTTTCATACTGTCTTTGTCATATAACAACCAAGTGTCCTCGTTTCAGAAGTCTTGTGCAAACATGTAAAGAAAGATGTCATACTTTGATAGTTCACTTCTATATTGCACAATAACATTTTTGTCTTCAGCCCTGAGATGCATAACTCGTGTTGTTAGCAACCCAGGAAAACATACAACACCGTGTGGGTTAGTCGTTTTTTAACTGAGCCTAAGCTCACCTGGTATTCCTTTAGACTATTATGTTTTATGTTAACAATGATTACGAAAGTCATCGTTTAAAAAAATAATAATTTAAAAAATATCTACTTGAGGTGTGTAATAAATAATAGATGTCAGAAATGACAAAAACATATGTTTGTGTGTTTCCTATTATTAATACTGTGTTTTTAAAAGGTTGATTAACGAGGCAATAGAAAGCAGCGACCAGCAGTGACGTCGCACGTTGGTTTGTAAACGGCTGTTATGAAGCCTACAGTTCAGATTTCGTCCGACGCCATCTTGCTAGTCCAGAGCTGTTTGGAGTCGGTAGTGACCATATTTGGACGATCTGGGAGGAAGTGAGCGGTGGATCGGACTCGATCTGATTGGAAACCTGACAATACTACGTCCCACCCACCAATAAGTAACCTAACAACTAACAACAGGCCTGCTTTTTGAAGCTTATTTAATAATTAATGACAGAATTATTTTCAGATGGACCGACAGAAAATGAATAAGGAGCGACATCAGCTAACAAAAACGAGATAACTGGTGGAGACATTTTATTGACCGAGACTAGTTGAATGGGAGTCTGCGGAGGCTTTTTGGAGCCGACCTCTAGTGGAGCTCGGTGGTATTGCAGCTTAAGGTACTTCTTCATCGGCCTCATTTTTCAGACCCGGAAGCTACAAACACTTTTATACACAGTCTATTCTCTCATGTCATCAGTCCAGTTCTTCAGTCGGTGCTCTTCACCACCTCCACCACCACCTTCAGTGTCCAGACTCCATCGGGGTTGAATCTTCATGTACGATTGCGCCCGCCTTAACGAGATGATGTCCAATCAGCAAAGACTCACATCTGTCTACCCTTCTGTGCACACTGAGGATGTTTAATAACTCCTTAGTTTCACTCTCTATTACGTTCCTGATTGAATGATTATATCCACTCAGTGAAATTAGGTTCAGACTATTTTATGTTCCCCTCAGGATGTAATGTAATCACACTGGTCGTCAGCTGCATCACACCTTTTTACAACCAACCTCCCACATGACGCCTGATTTGACGTTGGCTTGCAGCAAACATTACAGTTATCAGTCTGTTTATCATCCGGTGGAAAATCGACAGTCACTTCCCCTCACAGGAAAGAGCCTCAGCTGTTTTTGGTACTTAGTCTTCATTAGCAGATGTTTGCATGCTAACAGGCTACAAAATTAAGCAGGGTAAACATTATACCTGCTTAGAAATGGCATGTTAGCATGCTGACATTAGCATTTAGGTCATAGCAGCACAGTGGCCACGTCCAGCCTTCCAGAGCTGCAAACACGGCGGCAGTTTTATCAGAGGTGTAGTCAGTTTTACTTTTAATTTCATTAGGATTCATTCTTAACTCTGCGTGATTATAACACTTGAAACATTTAGCAGAAGATAATTGACTTTAATTGGAGTGAAATAAGTGCAGCTTTTGATGATTGCAATTAATTGCATCTTGAGTCACCTCCTCTGGTTTTGGCCAGTAATTCTTACTCACTTAAATAATATCTTTGGACATGAGGGCGTCGATACAACACAAAACAACGTCTCATGTCATTTGTGTAAGTTTGTCCATTGAACTGTTTGTTCAACAGTATTTATTGACCTTAAACAACCAGTTTACTGTTTTCACTGTATGGACTCGACCTGGATTTAGTTTTCAAAGATGGCATTCATTCATGCTCACCTAATGCATACGATGCATACGACATGCATTAGAGCTTTCCTCCACTTCAGTAAGCTGAGAACAACCAAGACGTCCTTGTTGTTTAAGGTTAAAGTTGTGCAACCAATGTTGTTATGGTGACAAATTTACATACAATAGCCAATAAGGGTTTCTGTCTGGTGGAACACTGGAGGGCTTTTAATTTGAAACAGATACAGGAAGTGTTGAGTATTTAGTTTAAATGCAGTAACTTTAAAGGGGAAACCAGTCATTTATTCCTTCAGGATATCTGCTCACAAATGTTACCCAGCCAACTCAAGACAGAAATAAAACTGTTTGTATGAAATATAAGATGTATAGCTCTGATTGAGATGGACCCTTTGTATTATTAATACAAGGATGACATCATGTCTGCTCACAAGTGTCTCTCAACTAAAAACAGACCAGACCTTGATTTTCATGTTTCCTGTCCACGATGTTGCTTTTTGGTAGCTAAATCTTCTAAATGATACTCTCATACGCTCAGTTATTTACATAATGCACCAAAATCAATGCGGCATTGATTTATTCATGTCAACATGTGACATAAACAATCCCTTATAAAGGCCAACTGAAATAAGAAGGAGTGCTGGAGAACAAAAGGTGATATAAGAATGATGTGTAAGAGGAAATAAGGAGATTATTTTGAGGACCAGGACGGTGTGTAAATGAGACAAGGAGCCGGCAGCTTGTTGGATAAACAGGGAGTGGATGAGAGGGGGAAAAGTGGGAAAACAGATATTAAATGGGGAGTGAGGAGAGGGGTGGGACTGTAGATTGCCAACACTCACACAGAGTATCTTTACTCAGCATGCTCTAATTACATGGAATGAATATAGAACGTGCCAAGGCAATAGCACCTATTCATTCCCACTACTCAGGGACACACGGCCTTTTACAATGCTCCTGAATGGAATCAACAAGGACACACACACACACACACACACACACACACACACACACACACACACACACACACACACACACACACACACACACACACACACACACACACACACACACACACACACCATATCTGAGTCCTCAGAAAGCATTCCCGCTGCTGATGTTGAACCGAAGCTAAACAGGAATATAAGGACATATTCCTGTTTAGCCTGACGTATCCACCCGATCCACACGCCTCTCTAAAACTGTGGTGGCCTCGGTATTGGTTCCATTTGATGCGATTTGTTCGTCGTGTCTCCTCTCATCCCGCACACATCTCCTTCTAACCCTCTCCGTCCAGTCACTCCCTCAAAAAAAACACACACACACACACACAAAGCAAATGTTGCCGAGTCGCACGGTGGGACAACGAATCAAAATCGTAATGAAATTCAGCCATCTCATCCCGTCCGACCTGCGTGTGGAAAATGAATGAATGCCACACCGCCGCGCAGGTCAAACATCAAACAGAATAAGCAATAAGCAATGCCCCTCCACCTGTGGCTCTGCAAGCACATTCACCATATTCATATTCAGAAGCACAACACGGATCACAGCGTGGCTCGGCACACACCCCGCTGATGCTGCACAACTATGATCATTTGAGTCTGTGTTTCTCTGTACATGCCAGCTACGTAGTTGTTCAGCCAGTTGCACAAGATTTGGTCATTTAAATGGAAATAGATCTAGTTATGTTGGAGGGAAAACAGCCCGACCTCACCAGATAACAACTACACTGGTCAGTTGTTTAGGGGGGTTAAAAGTGACCAATGAAAAGTCTGCAAAAGTCAGTGACCTCAAGTGGCTGTAAGAATTAAGACGGGAAGAAAGAGGGAGTTCAGATGATGCAGTATAGAGAGCGACAAAGTCCACATTAACAGGTTGGATGGTTCAAAGACAGGACTTCCACTGGTGCTCACGTCCCGTGTGAAAACAAAAGTTAGCACTGACTTATTTTAACTGATGTGTGTAAGTTAACCCTTTTAACCAAACCATGTTCTTTTCATAGGCCTGACCAAACTGTGACCATTTCACAGTGTCACTGTGTTTAAAAAAAAAAAAAACATTTAAACATTTTAACAATTGTGACAATTATAGTAAATGAGAGAATTAGAAAAACAAGGAATGCATTATACATTTAGTATTCATTACTGTCAAATAACAAAAAAAAAACAGCAAATAGAAAAGTGATGTGGGCTCTCGCTCCTATGAAAGTCAGGGTTCAACAGTATTTCATGAAATCAGAATCTACATTCGATCCTCACTGAAACCAAAGTCCAACATTTCTAACAAAAGTTAATATAAATTAAAACTCAAATATTTGATTTAGATCTTTATTTTTGGTTGATTGAGAAGGCAGAAATACCAACTCTGAGTCTGAAGTCATCAGATTCAAATCAAATGAATGTGACAGTCCTCAGCTCTGGTCCACAATACAGCATAATCAAAAACACATCACAAGATAAAGGTAATCTAAAAAAGTCATTTATGATTCTGTGATTTTTTTTTTGTTTAAAACCTTCAGATCAGATAAACAGCTTGTAAATCAATTTCCTTATTCAAACAGGTGCACAAGAGATGTTTGAGTTTAAAAAGCTTATCAAATTTCCTACTCAGACACAACACAGCAAGATGGCAGAGTCTGAAGTTAAATCAGCATTTAGAAGAGTGTTGCTGCTACAAAACAGGTTTAGACCACTAAACTGAGGACAATCTATTCCAAGATAGTGACATCCATAAAGACCTTTCATGACTGGGAAGGCAACTCGACAAGCTGCCAGTTTTCCCAATTTATAGATTTTTTTTTTTTTACCATCTGGTGAGTTTGTATTTTTCCAAAATCTTCCCGTATAAGAAATTTAGCAGCAACCAAACCACGTCTCTTGGAGGTATATATAGAGATAGATTATAGTTTATTTTTTTGTAGTTTCAAACCAAACACAGAATACTTTTATTTTATTATCAATAAAATGTTACCAGACCGACATTTACCTGCTAATATGAAACCTTTTGCATTTGACACGCAGCGTGTGTTCGAGTCACACAGAGTGACGTCTAACTAACTGCCGGTCGCGACGAGAGTTGAGCTGCAATTCGATTGACATGAAGAAAAATGATTTGCACATGCAGCCTTTACATGAAACCCCTTTAGTGCACTTAGCGCCGCGCTGGTTATCATTAAATCACAAGAACGTTCATGCACATGCAGTCAGCCATTTACTGGCTGGGAAGGAGAGCGATCTCAGCGCTGTGCCGCGGAGAAACACCTCACGGACGCTCGGTCACACTGAGGGAGGCTCCGAAAGCTTCAACCTTCAGACACCGACTGCTGTGTTCATGTGGTGGTTTCAGCACTTTCCCTTCTTTAAACGGGATTTCATGTGATCTCTCTCTCACGTTCTGTACATTTGAATGCAGACATGATTCACGGGAAAAGCCAGAGGTGTTTTTCGGCCTCCCCCCCAAAAAAAACTTAATTTCTAATCCAATCCCGGTGTCAGTGTGACCAAATCCTATTTGACCCCCCCCCCCCCCAAACCCCCTTTCACCACCCTCCCCACCACACACACACACACACACACACACACACACACACACACACACACACACACACACCTTCCTCTCCTTCATGTCTATCTGATCCATCTGATGACTCCGGCAATCTGCGTGTCATGTACAATTAAGTGGATCTGAAGACGGAGAGAAGATGACATTTAAAGTGCTGTAGGAATTAGAAGTGATGAAGTACGTTTGTGTGCGTGCGTGCGTGCGTGCGTGCGTGCGTGTGTGTGTGTGTGTGCGTGCGTGCGTGCGTGTGTGTGTGTGTGAGTGTGTGTGTGTGTGTGTGTGTGTGTGTGTGATGGCGTGCCGTGTGTGTGTGTGTCGGGCTCTGTCTGTCACACTGAAGAAGCAACGTCGTAGTGACAAGTTTCCTCTGATCAGGGTTGCAGACATGGCAGAGTTTTAGACTTCGAGGCGAACACACTCTTGATGGGTTTCCATCTTTCATTTTGTGTCGCTCCCAAACACACACACACACACACACACACACACACACACACACACACACACACACACACACACACACACATTTAGGATAACTCCGATGGGTAAACGGTTCTTCTCCTCCTTCCTGTCACCATCTCTTGTTTTTTTTAGCCTACAGCTTTTCTTTCCGTTTTAACAAGCAAAACACTTTGAATGCAAAATTTGATTCAGGAGCCCGAAGTGTACGGAATTAGAAATTAGTGTCAAGCGTTTAAAAAAAAAAAAAAAAAAAAAAAAAAAGTCAGTGTTTGCAAATGTATTTTCCAATTTAAACAACTACCAAAATCTATATAAAAAAGTAGGAGGGTCATTAATAACACTCTCTTTTTACAAGTTTCCAGTCCACATGCTTTTATTTACAGATTGTTCACGGTGAACACAAACTGAAATAAATTGAACAACGGTGTTTGTTTTTCCTCACTCCAGCAGCTAATTTAAGTTATCTAATTAATATTGATCATTTAACCTATGTCTGTATTTGGCTATAATATAAACTGTTTGCAGGACACATCGAGTCAAAGTCAAATATTTTGTGTTGTAGCTTACTTCCATTTTTTTTGAAAATTCCTTTCTGTGCAGATCACATTACAATTTTACTTGGTGCTTCAACACGTCTTTGTTCGTTAAATGCATGTTGTGTTCAAGTGCTGGTGGGAAACTCAAATGTCTGGATTTTTAGTGCATACATGTTGGAAGTGTTTTCTTTTGGTAGCTTTTCTCTGTTTCCACATTTCATTGTTTTTGCTGTGTATTTATTTCCGTTTCTACATTTCTAATTTTGGGGCGATTGCAGTGTAATTCTGTATTTGGTCATACTGAGCGCTGCATGTAACTTTTCACCGGATCGTCACCGCAGACACAAAGCAAGTTCGGTTCGTAACAAAAAACATAAAAAAAAAAAAAAAAGCAGCTTCCGATGGTCGGCCAAAGCCTCAATCACCAACTCTGTTGATCGACGGTGATTTAACACATTTCAATGAGGATCTTTAAGCTTTCGGGGCCGCTGTCGTTTTTGTCCCGTCACTCATGTAAGAGGCTTTTGTTGATGGTCTCTGTATCATAATAACAACCTAAGACATTAGTTTGTCCATCTATATGGAGGGAAAATCCTGCACTAGTTTTGCAATATTTCAAATGCAACATTCGTTACCATGAACCGTGATATTCTAATAAAATATGACATTTTGAGATCAAACCACTTCTGTATTCATTTATGCACTTTGGGTCCCGTTTAGTAATTGCACATTTATTTGATATTTTTTCAAACTGATTGGCATGTGCTTGATTTTACTCACAAATCATACGCAATCAATAGAAGTATTTTCTACTTACAAGTCCGAAAATGTTGTCTCACACACACACACACACACACACACACACACACACACACAACCCCTCTCAGAACCGGGTCTTTCCTCAGTGATAAATGTCAGCCTCCCTTCTCCTGAACAGATATCGATGGTTATTTGGGCTTATTTCTCCCAATCTGTTGTTTACCTCGGAGCCGGAGATGGAATCCATTTCTGCCCGGTTGGCAGCGAGGGTGACGGTAGGACAAGGTAATTTGGCCGGCTTGCACCTTCTGGTATCTCTCCCTGTCGGAGCCGCTGAGCTATTTCGGGGCCTATTTCCAAAGTTTACCTCAAACAAACAAGAGTGCCCGCGCACACAAAACCCTCAGCTCTCCGCCCGGAGACGCACAAACTGGTCTTCAACACGGTCCAGACGCCAGTTGCCAAGTTTGATCTGGCTTCTGCAAACAAGCTCCTGTAAGGAGAGTATAACCCCCCAAAAAATACTAAAAAAAAAGGACTCGTAATAAAAACATTTTTATTTTGCTCGTCATTTTAGTTTACATATTGACTTTATGTATAGTTTGACAGTAATTGCAACACAGTGTTTCATTCATTCGTTGTAAAGTGTGTCCGGCAGAATTTCTTTGCGCTCTCGTAAGTTGGAGGAGTTGAAATCCAGGACAAAGATTTGCAGAAATGTAGTGACTGGTTTGTTGAGGAGTGTAGAGCCCAAACAAGAAGCCATCTGCGGAAACTGAGTGGATCCAGTCGGCCCACAAGTAAACATCGATCTCATTCCAAACAGTCAAACACAGGAATGTCAAGAAAAGTCCAAATCCAAGCAGCAGCCTCTCTTCTGGCGACGGAGTCAGCGTGAGGAAGGTTCAATCTATTTTTCAACGTTCGACTTTGGAGACTCAAAATCTTAAGATTCCTACCCATTAGTTGATCGTTTCAGAGGAAATAAAGGGAATTATCAGGGATGGAAACGCCGTTCGCCGCTGGGCAACGCAGCTTAAAGTGAAACTATAAACCTCGCTACACTTCAGCCAAAACAAAAACCAACACAAAGGTTTATACAAAGATCCCACAAGTAAACGCCGCTTGTGTTCAGCAAAAGTTACGTAAATTCACTTTAAACGGTTCAAGATCTTTGGGTCAAAGGTCAAAGGCAGCAAAGCTGAGCAGATATTCTATTTCATTCAGGCACTTCAGCAAGAGGTTGGTCGCGAGTGAGTGGAACGTAAAAGTGATTAGTACGCAAGAAGCATAAAGATAAAATCAGTAAAACATCAGAGGAGTTCCTGGCGCCGTAAACACGTCAAAGCTGTTTTGGAAAGCTGCGCGACATGCAGTTCGACCGAGGAAGGACAAAAGTGCATTTGGGGGAATGTCGTCCTGCATTAAATGAATTTTGGAGTAAAACTTTGAAGGCTTCCAGAGTAGCACCGTTGGCATTTCATGCTCAGTTATTTCCTTTATTCCAGACTCCTAAAATCATTAAAGCAGACGTTTGGCAAAAACCCGCTTCGAGGTCTCACACAGTCCAGCTTCAGCCCCCTAACTAGCAAGGCACTTCTGATCTGAGGGCATCTGGAATGATCATTTAGAGAAATTTCAGCAACAGCTCGGCAAAGAACAGACCGGGGAGTCAGAGGATCCTCAGATCAGGCAGAAATGAAGACCTAGGTGGTGGAGTGTAGATTTCCCTCCCGTTGGACCTGTCAGCTCAGGGACACATCTGAGTAATATCGGTGAAAACGGATTAAAAAGAACACCGTGAGCTGTCTGATGGTGGTTTTGAACGGCCGGCCGGCTCCACAGGTTCAACGTTCTTCCATTCTTTCCGCCCTGCTAACTTTATTTTTTTGTACATTCAGTCATGGTCTTCATTGTGTTATGCTTAAATTGCGACGAGGTTGACCTAAATATGTAAAACCACGGTGCCTTCGGGTGCTTGACGGGACGGGCAGGACTGCGAGTTGAGACCACGGATAAAAGTGACAGCGAGGATTCAGGGCAAAATGTGCCACGCGATGTGGTCTTCATTTGGAAATGTTCTAAACTAGGCTGCGTCTCCGGAGACGGCGTTGTGCATCGGTGTGTGTTGCGCGAGGCAGTGCAGGTGGTGTCTGCGAGTGGGCCGTCGTTGAGTGGCGAGGTCAGCACCGAGGCAGCGCTGAGGTCGTTACACCTTTAGTACGGACGCTGCCAAACTCACCAGCTCTTAGGATCTGAGGCCCACGTCGCCGAACGCGTCCGGAAACAGGGAGGAGCTCAAAGGTCGGTGGTGATGACGGGCGTGACGCCGTGGATGAGCAGCGTGGGGCCCAGGTCCTGAGTCAGCAGCTCCAGCTGGTGTAAGTAGGCGATGTAGCGGCAGGTGTCCGCTGGGGGGCGCGGCAGGTACAGGAAGCGCACGGCGGGCGGCGGCCGGGCCTGCTCCAGGATCAGCTTGTTGACAGCCGACAGGAAGTCATCGGACACGCGCGTGGCGTTGCTCGGGAAGCTGTTGACGAAATCGTCTTCGTTCTCCTCCTCCTCGTCAGGTCTCCGCTTATTCTTCTCCGCGGTGGCGTCCGGGCTTTGGGACGGCCGTTTCTTGCTCCAGTCGCCTTGGCGCTGCCAGTGTAAGACCACCTGCTGGTCCCAGGGCACCGGGTAGATCTGAGCTTTGATTCTCAACTCTTTCAGCAGCTGGCCGAGCTTCTCCTCGGAGCCCCTCACGCTTCGTCCTTCCTCCACGCACAGGAAGATCCGCAGCTTGGCTTTGCGCCAGGATCTCACCATGTTGAGGACGCACGCCAGCTGCAGCAGGAACAGAGAGCAGGTGTCCACGTAGCTGCAGCTGTCCGGGCGCAGGAGGTTGACCGGCCAGACGTCAACGTACACGGTACCCTTCCCCGGAGAGTAGGAGGGCGGCGAGAGGACGTGGCCTCGGTCAAAGCTGTTAAAGTAGCGAGCCAGTACCACGTTCTTCAGCATCTTCATGGCGTCGGCGATGATCGCCACGTACTCCTGGGGCCCTAAAATCTTCCCGTCCCTGTGTTCGCCAACCCCGTGTCTGTCGCTGGAGCACCGCAGGGGGGCGAAGTGGAAGAGAGGAGGTTGCTCGAGCTCCAGAGACGCGCTCGAGCGATCTGTGCTCTCACTGGTGGACAAGGACGGAAAAATCAGCCTATCCTTTGGAAGACCGTCGTCATAGAAACCCAGGACGAGGGTGTTGGGACGCATCCCGCCTGAAAAGAGGAGAAAAGACAAATGAGGGAAAGAACGAGACGAGGTCATTTGTTCAAACCTAAAGCAAATCATTTCTTTAACAATATCATTGATCGCTAGAAGGTTAAACGTAGAAGTTCAGTCATTCTATCGGATGAAGAGAAGGTGAGAGAGAAATGTGGAGATGAAAGGGAAAGGGCTCGATGAAAAGAAGACAGGTCAGACTTAGACATGAGTGACATTTCTCAGGAAAGTAGAAAGACAGTAAACGACAAGCACAAAAAACAACAACTGGAAAACCAGCGATCTCTGTTGGAGTGGATGTTGATGCAGAACAGCACGAAGATCCTTTTTCTGTTCAAACCGAAACTACAAATGAAGAAATAATCTAAAAGAGAGAGTGAACTAATCCAGAATTAAAATGGCTCCTTGGAAACTCCCTGGAATAGATTAACTAGAAAGGAGACATTTTCAAAGTACTTGAAACATTTAAGTCTTTTGAAATGAACGTTTTAAAGTTTGAGTGGCGCCGAAAAGGAGCTTCATCTTAAATTTGAAGCACTGAAAGGACCTGACGACGACAAAAATAAAAGTTGGGGTTAAAATGAAGGTGCTGGAAGTTGGAAGTTTAATTGTAGTCAATGAAGTTGAAGTGTCAGTTTCTGTGTAAAAACTGAGGAGAAATGGAAGTGTTACTCAAAACAAAACTACAGAAAGTAGTTTAAAATTGAGAATCCAACTGCAGAGAGATGTTATATCTTGTGTACGTGACTGATGAAGTTGAAGTGTGAGTTGAAGTGAAAGGAGCTAGAAGGCATTCAGACTGAAGCTAAACAGGAGACATGATTTTATTAAAACATCAGATTAGCCAAAGGTACAATTGCCTGTTGAAAAACGTTTGTGTAAAGGCTGAAAGAAACTGACGTGAAAGTTAAAACAAAAATACTGAAAGAAGTTGTTTAAGTTTAAATGCAAAGTACTAAAACTGGATTCAAGCTGCAGGACAAAGCGGCTCAAATCAGATTAGTTTTCCTCGTGACTCAGATCACGTTGTGAAAAGCCGAACTCGAAAGGAGTTTGACGTGTTTCATCAGGATTTGATCCACTTTCACACGTTAAATCAGTAACACGTCGCATTCATGTGACTTCCACGTCCCGGACAAGATCGATGTAGTGCTGTGGCCGGAGTCAGAAACAAGCCACGGAAAAACATCAGTATCAGTTCAAGTGTACTCTACATCGAGAGTATTTTCACTGCTTTACTTCCCCGTCAGACATCCCTTTCTGAAATGGGAACCCGATGCTGGACGCATTGAAAAAGTAACGCCAGCAGTCAAATCAAAGAGCCTGGATGTTAGGAATGACTTTGAATTGAGCCCTAATGTTTGCAGTGTGAAGCTTTCAGCATGAAGCACTGAAGGAAGCTGAAGTGGCAGCTCACACAAATCTAAATGTCACACAAACCGAGCAGTGCTGAAAAGAATGAAAGCCCCAGTTAAAGGCTTTAAGTGCAGTTTAAATGCTGAATAATATTGAAGCATCCTTTGTTCTGAAGATGCTGAAAGGAGCCAAAGTAAAAATTCAAGCAATTGTGAGTCATCGCGGAAAACGATGCACGTCACTACCCCTCCGCAACAGACCGCCGTCATCACAATCATTTGAGATGCTACAATATTCTAAAAATATCACAGTCAGTGGTTGTAATTTCATCCTAACAAATATCGATTTTATACCAACGTAATCATACATGTTAAAATTAGGCTTTCAGTGTCTCCAGTGAGCAACGGGGCCGCTGTGTGTGGAGGTACTGACCGAGTCCTGAGATGAAGAGGAGATGCTGGATGCCGTGACGTACAGAATCCGCCAACGTCAGGTTGACGAAGGCTTTGATGTTGAGATGGTCCACCAGGGAGAGCCAGGAGTCGTACTGGGACTGCAGAGGGTCGGACGGTAACGTGTCTGGAAGCGAGGCGGGAAAACAACGGGGGTGTGAGGAGGGAAGAGCTGCTGACAGTTCAACAGGAGGGCGCCGAGATCCAGAGAACGTGAGGGGAAGAGGAGGCCAAGGAAGAGGAAGAAAGGCGTGCGAGGAAAAGGAGATATTGGAGAAGTCAGCGTGACAGAGCGGGAATTTAGAGGCAGAGCGTGAGACGGGAGCTGAGACGAGATGCTGAGACGTGGCGGGGAGACGGAGAGAGGGAGACGCGAGGCCGAACGACAGCGTCGACAGAACGCGAGACGCGGCCAAAGATACAGAGAAGCACAAGCAGGCAGGTGATCAGTCATCCCCCCAAAAACACATCAGTAGGTACGTAGAGAGCGAACCGGAGGCCACGTCGGCAGGTCTCCATTCAACTCTCGTTGGGACCTCGGTTGTTCCCACGTACGAGGACTCCATTCAGCTTTAAGGAAAACAGCTGCTACACGAAGCGGAGACTAAAATAGACAGACTTCAAACACAAGCGGAGGGCGATGTGGAAGTCCTCGACAACAAACTGTAATTACGTGAATGAATGACTCCTTCATATTTCTCAAGATCAAGAGGGCCGTCAAATGAGAGAAGGGCTCTTCAGCGGCTAATGAACATGTCCATTTGTTTTTCTTTCTCTGAAACACTCAAGAGGTTTGGGACTCGGTCTCAGTCGCCCATCACCCCCCTCCTCCCACCCACCCACCCACCCCTTCCTCCTACAGAAGCCCCAAAAGACCGAAGGAAAAAAAGAGACAGTCAATGACCCCGCTGCTTCAAAATCTGAAAGTGTGCGCCTCTGTAGGAAACAAAAGGAGACGCCTCCAGAGCACCGAGCGCGATTACTTCCCTGGAAATGAAACAGCAGCAGAGGAGCCGCCGACACGGAGGAAAAGGTCTCGCATCCTAAAACGGTCCGTTGAATGATGCACTGCTCAATGTGAAACTTTGATGTCCTCATTCATTTAACTGGAAAAGATCACATACAGGCTTTTTTCCGAACATTATAACACAACACTTAAGGTGTTTTTTTTAACAGCGCCTGAGAGGAATAAACACAAAAAAACAATTTGGATTCTCAGCGAGCATGTGAGAGAGAGAGAGTGTGTGTGTGTGTGTGTGTGTGTGTGTGTGTGTGTGTGTGTGTGTGTGTGTGTGTGTGTGTGTGTGTGTGTGTGTGTGTGTGTGTGTGTGTGACGGTGAAGATCGTGACACCGGAGCAGAGTGTGAAGGTAGCTGTGTGAACGCAGCAATGTAGTGTAGACCGATAGTAAACTAATAAAGACATTTTATTGACTGAGCATTTTATGAGACTCCTTGAATGGAAGTCTATGGAGACCTTTTGGAGGCGACCTCTCGTGGCCCTCGGTGGTATTGCAGCTTAAGGCGGTTCCACATCGGCCTCATTTTTTCAGACCCCGAAGCTACGAACACTTTTATATGCAGTCGATGGCGTTAACAGTTTAGGCTGTTTGTCAGTGAATAAATGATACAACTTTTCAAGAGCCCAGTTCCCGTATCCAGCTGACCGCCTGATCATTTAGCCCCGAAGTTAGCAACCACAGGTTAGCATAACCTGACCACGCGCACTTAAGGTGGACTGATCTTTAAGGTGGACCAGCTGCTTTCCTAACAATCTCAGTTCCTTTGAAACAGACAACAGAGAAATGTCTGCCTGCTGAGTTCAGCTCAGTTTGTAAAGGTCATTAAAACCCGTTCAATTCTTGTAAAATTAGCTTCTGGCTGCAGCCGCCCTCCCAAACCAGCCCCGGAGAAGAAGGTGTTTTATTAAAATGATTAAAAAGTGCGTGGTGGTTCAGTTTGCGTCCTTACTGAGGTCTCCGATCTGGACGTGTCCCAGCACGTAGAGTCCGCTCTTCTTGATGTCGTTGATGAAGGTGATGAGGCCCACGCTGCTGCGGGGGTTGGACACCATCAGCAGGACCTGAGGCCTCCAGAACTTGACGTGGTCCTTCCTCACGTCCAGCATCAGCAGGTACTTACGCACCTACAGGCAAGAAGAGAGAAGGAGAGACTATGAGAGGTGTGTTTGTCCCCTCCCCGCCCCCCGTCCTCCATACCAGCGTTCGTCCCGTGAGTGAGGGTGGAGTTTCCCTGAAACGCAGGCGCGTCTGCAGTTATCTGAAAGTTCAGCTCCAAACGTAGGTCCACGTTAATTAAATGAGTCCCTGAAATTTAAGCCCGGAGCTGATTTAACTTGCAAAAACTTTTCTTTTTGCATTTAATTCTGTGAAAATGAACAGACATTTCCTGCAGGGCTTCATGAAGCAGGGTTATATACGGTTTTAAACCTACTCACCGGCTCCGTTTCATGTTTTGTGCAGAAAAGGAGGGGCTGGGACTT
Organism: Brachyistius frenatus; assembly: GCF_029030835.1. Taxonomy (NCBI): domain Eukaryota; kingdom Metazoa; phylum Chordata; class Actinopteri; family Embiotocidae; genus Brachyistius; species Brachyistius frenatus. The sequence goes on from NW_027210600.1 coordinate 644,205, forward strand.
TTCTGGATCATCAGTGCAGCTTTAACATCGGGTGTATGCAACAACCTTCAATAAAGCCAGTCATTAATTTAATTCTCAGCACGATTTGCAAACTAAACTACTTCAAAAACAAATGACTGCTGCTGAAAAACAGATGAGGACAAAGCTTCCAGTAAAATCATTCTTATGACGTGATTACTCATCAAATGAGTTCTATGCATTAATCTGAGGAATGTTATTGTGTGAAATTTGTGAGATTGCAGGAATGACATTAAACAGAAACACTGTATTAATATTAAAGTGTTTTTCCTGCCTGGAGAAGAAGAATGACAAAACAAACTCCTTTTACTTACAAAGCTGTCAGATAGTCAGTTAACAATCTAATCCCACTACAAGTCTGTGTGTGTGTGTGTGTGTGTGTGTGTGTGTGTGTGTGTGTGTGTGTGTGTGTGTGTGTGTGTGTGTGTGTGTGTGTGTGTGTGTGTGTGTGTGTGTGTGTGTGTGTGTGTGTGTGTGTGTGTGTGTGTGTGTGTGTGTGTGTGTGTGTGTGTGTGTGTTTTAAGCACTCGGTAGACTGAACATTGAATCTCAACTTTTCATTCAACAGAGATGAGAAGTCCACGAGGTAAAAAAAATTACCATGACAACAAGACAAACGTCATCTGTCATGTTCCCGAGGTTCGGGATGAATTCTTCATAACCCAGGGTCGCGTCAAGGACTATGAGGTGCGATCAAAACATTCACGGGACGCTCCTGCTGTGCACGAACGGCGCACATCACAGTATTGTACATATAAGACGACAACTTTTGTGGGTATTGAATGCGACATCACCTGATCAAAGTCAGTCCGTTACACTCGTTTTTATGACATCTGGTACGTGCGCATTTGCGATCTTACTGAGAAGCTGAAACTTGGGCGGAGAGCGCACTTCAGATTTTGCGTCACATTTTTGGGGAGCAGAAAGAAGTCGTAGGGAGCCACATCCGGTCGGCAGGGACGGAGGGGAGCTGCAGCTGTGTTGTTATGGGAGATAAAATTGTCCCTTTTTTGACGTGCCGTGAGCGGGAAACGTATGCCGGACAACGAAAAAGCCATCACACCCACAGTTCAGGTCGTTTGACTGACGTATTTTCCTTCCGACGCCTCAGTGCGTCACAAATCCATGGAGCACAACACCACGTATGTCAAAAACAAACCAACACCTGTTCGAGCACCTCACCTGACGCACCCTTCTCAGTGTTGGAGTGACGTTCTGATCCTCCTAAAACATAAATGCCACTCAAAACACCTCGCCCGGATCACTGCCGTAAGCTTTCTGAAGCATGGCAAGGTTCTCAGTTTCCTCGTTTCCTGAGTTTGACACAAACTTTGATGCGCATGTACCAGCTCTCACAACTGAATGTTGATTGAGCGACGTAACGAGGAACACTATTGATGTGAGGCCGGTATCAATGTTTTCACCGAACTCCCACCAATAAAGCAGAATAGTCTATTTCCTAAAACGTTGAACTATTCCCTTCAAGCCACCGACTCTCGGCACAGCCCCGCGTGCGCAGCCGGTATCTTAGGCGATGTGGTATGGTTAACTGCAGGGCTGCTCTTATCTACAAACCAATTACACCTCCAATCAACATCCCATTAGGATACGAGGTCAAAAACCGACGGGTTTGTGTGGATGTACATGCACAGATGAGCGTGAGCGTGAGGTTATATAAACATGTATGTGTATTTACATATTAGGAAAAATGTGCCTGCGTGTGATTGCTGACGAATGTCCTTTTAAATGTCGGTGTGTATCAGTATGTATTAGAATGTACGCTGCAACACGACCACCATTAGGGTTGTAATGGTGAGCTGATGAGGTGGCATCAAGGTACCATTAAGGAAACGTATTGAAGTGGAACCACACCTACGGTCTACCAGGAGTGATTAACACTCACTTTATACCCTCATTGGAATTAATGACCACTGACTCAGTGATGACAGCGTGAAAGCTGCAGCTGAGAGACGAGCGGTGCCTTCAAAGGACAGTTCTATGTTTATTATGGCTTTTACACTTGTGAGTGCTCCTTATTAGAGCGGGTGTTCCTGATGGACGAGGAACGTCAGGGAGAAACTCCTCTCTGACATGAGCACGGCCGGGATGTGAAGAAAGTGAACCGATCCCCTTCACACTGAGCCGGCCAATTACAGCAGCGGCACTTTTTGGGGGGTTTTAGAAACACTCCTCAAATGGAAGGGCGTCACTTGAGGATGACTAAAAATGCTTTACGATGACTTCCACTTGAAAAAGCTTTAAAGGTTTGTTTTATGGATTTATGGATTTTTTTTATTTTTTGTGTGTGTGTGGAAAAACACTCTTTTCCGGTGGGATTCAGCCTGAAAAGACTCAGAGATCATTCTCATAATGACCGGCTTAAACAATACAAGTTCAGCTCAGGCTTCCAAAGCTGAGTTCACGTGTGTCTCGAAAACTTATCATTTATATAATGAACAGTATTACCATCATAATCAGCACTGCTTTCACATTTCCATCCATAATTGCTGTGAGGAATCAAAAACAAGGTCCCAGAGGCAAAGTCCGACTGCCTCCACTCATCTAATCATCTGTCTCTCTTTATCTCTCCATTTCCCTCCATCTTCTCATCCATCAGGCGATCATCATTTCACTGTCACTTCAGTCTCATCCATCACTTAGTTCCTCGATCACTCATCCCCTCTCCCTGCTTATGTTCTGCCCCCTTCTTTCGCTCTTCCCACGATACCATCAGCGAATTCTTGCCTCAGTTTGTCTTTTTCTTCTCACTTTGTCTCCAAAACACGGTTTTCGGCCGCCTGTTATCTCTTGTGGGTTGTGTGTGTGTGTGTGTGTGTGTGTGTGTGTGTGTGTGTGTGTGTGTGTGTGTGTGTGTGTGTGTGTGTGCGTGCGTGCGTGTGTGTGTTTTTCATTCCTGCTTCAATGTCACCCAGTTGGCGCCCGGCCAACACTGGCTGGTGCTGGAGGGTGCAGGAGTGTATGTTTGAGATCTGTAAATGCACATGTGTGTGGTCTCTTCTGTTAAGTCTATCAGTGTAATCATCTTGGGCTCATTGCTTTGCCCTGTCCAGGCATGACAGTTACACGTTTTCCTGTATGGGGCGAAAATGAGACCAACTGCATGCGTAGAGCCATGTGATTCACAGGAAAATGAAAGCTCAAACACGTGCTCGGGGTTACTAAATAAGCACATGGTTGGCGTTAGAAAACAAAAAACAATTCCTGGACTAATGCCACCAAGCCACCACGTCACATGACATTTACATGCGTGTAAGTTTCACACTTTCAAAATGTTTTATCTGTCACGCTTAGACAGGCCAAAGCGAGGCTATTTCACGTTTTGCCGTGGAGTGATTTTATTTAATCCGTCTCTCCAGACTCTGGGAGGAGAGGGTACCGCTGGTGGCAAATCAGATGGCGCGGGGGAGGAGATGCAGGAAACAAGATAAGAAGATGGGAGGGCGGGGCACCGAGGAGGAAAAGCGCAATAAGTTAAGTGGTTGTAATAATGTTCCGCCTCCTGACAAGCTGCTGGCAAACGCAGCCACCCTCACCCTCCCTGCCCGCAACCCCAGCCTGCAGCCTTGGCAGCGGCCCCCACTCAGCTGCAGGCCCTCCTGGCAACGCGGCCCCCTCTCCTTGAGAGCAACAGGCTCACCAGATAGAGGACATGGAGAGCTGGATGATGTAAAGCTCTCTGGGTGTGTGTGTGCTGGTGTCATAAATGTAGAGAGCTCTGTCGGAGGAAGGGATGCAGATATGTGTGTTTTCGTGTCTGTTAGGCCTGATATAAACGTGATAGATGGCTGCTGTAGGAATGACAAGGCGGCATGTGTATGTGTAAGAAATAGAGAGAGGGAAAATGTGTGCGTTTGTCTGCTAAATGGAAAGCGACTGGCTGAGGGAGAGTCGGTGGCGAGCAGTCTGTCTGTGCTTGTGTGTCTGCGTGTCTCTATAAACCTGATAGAACGATTGCTTGGCAGAGGTACAGGCTCTTGTAAAGCTGAGGGGATGAGATTTTAGTTGCTATAGTAATGACGAGGCAGTATCGAGAGTGAGTGAGTGTGTGTGTGTGTGTGTGTGTGTGTGTGTGTGTGTGTGTGTGTGTGTGTGTGTGTGTGTGTGTGTGTGTGTGTGTGTGTGTGTGTGTGTGTGTGTGTGTGTGTGTTTGTCAGACCTGGTGGAAAATGAGAGCCTGGCTGATGTAGCCCCAGCTGGAGGTGGGACTGAGGTAGTGGATCAGCAGCAGTAGCAGGAGCATGAAGGCGATGCTGGCCGAGGCGTAGATGGCGTTGATGAGGAACATCATGACGGCGCAGCCAATGATGCCCAACACGCAGGTGTGCCAGGTGAAGTAACGAAAGGTAGGCCTGGGAAGGAAATGGGAGAGGTGGAGAGGTGGAGAGGTGGAGATGTGGAGATGTGGGTGTTACAGCATGAACCACAGGACAGACGAGAAATAAAAATAAAAAGAATCAGAACTGACGACCTCCTTTCAGATATCTGTGTCTGGGGAGGGTTTATATCAATTAGACGGCGACAGGGGACGACCAGCTTGCAAACAAACATGAAGATATTTACTTGTATAAACATCTACTTAGACAAAAAATATTCAGCAAATTTAGATTTTGTTTGAGTGAAGTTTATTGAAATTCTATTCATTCTACGGCGAAGGGGAAAATAATCATTTTGCATGTACAAATAAACTTGATCAAATTCATTGTATCAGTTCTTTTGCGGACTTCACATTTGCATCAAATTAGTGACATTCAAATTTAAGATTTAGTCTTAAAACAAATGCAGTTATCAGAGAATTATCTGAAATTTACCCACAATGGCGCTGGACAAACAAGACAATTAATTGTGAAGATCTGCCGAGTTTTTTTTAAAGTTTCAATGTGGTGATTTCAATGTAATAAAGTAAAGACACGGTTTTGTATATGGGTGGGTTTTCAAAGTGACGGTTCTTTGATTGAAGTCCCTCCGCGGGACCCCTTCAGAGGAAATGGTAAGACATATCTTTTGTTAGCTACACGCTCCCATCTCACACCTCTGAGGAGAGACTTCCCGAAAAAAGTCAGTTCTTTAGAAGGAGAAGAATTTAACAAACCACTGAGGAATTGAGAGAAAAAGCAGCTGAAATGAAATTAAGATTCTCGTAACACGGCTGTCCATCTACTAAAGGCCAATAGAACGGGAATCTCATACTGAATTATTAACGTCTAGCAAGAGCTAAGAAATACATTTTCAGTCAGAGTATTAGTGCTTACTGACCTTATTCCCACGCTACCGAGTCCATTTTAGAAAATAAATAACGGCAGACTATTTTAGTCGTACGCAGAGTTATCTTCAAACATGACTGAAATTTGACACTTCATCCATGTTCATGTTGTTTTGGTCATTAACAATCATGAACAGCGATGTGACTTCATAACTCAGCGTGTTATGCAGATGATTTTGGTGATCTTGCGACACTTTCTAAAGTCAATACAAGAGTAGCACCAGAGTCCTTATGGATGTATTGTATATAGTTTATTGTTCTAGTTCAATTTCTGAACTTTACCATAGTTTTACTTTTAAACACTATGAATTTGGGATTACTTGGAACAAAAACAAATAAGGCAATGAACATAAAGAATGGCCGTGAGAGTAAAAGAGCCATCTGGAAAATGAACTAATTTTCACCAACACAGAGGGACCATGAAATTTCTCCAGTTTTACTGGAGAATTTTAGCTGTAGCTTAAAATTTCTCACTTTTCTTCCAGAAATAAAATTCTTTAGGGAACATTTAATAAGACTTTTGTTTGGAAATTTGGGGGTAAGACATTTTTAAGGCAAAATACTGGTGAAAGACTTGTGAAACACAACATATGTGCATATATTTCCCTACTTCATAGGGAACATATTATGCCATTTTTAAGGTCTGTATATTTATTCTGGGGCACCACTGGATTACCACTGCATACTTTACAGTTTTAAAAAGTCCTCATTGGTCTTCATTGCGCTTTATGTAGCACGTCAGTTTAGCCTCGATGACATTAATATATAATGTCTGTGCAATATTAAGTTGAATAAAGGTGACTTCAGGGAGAAACTGAAACGCTCTGAACAAAAACAGAACATTATAGGATTAATACCTATCTGGTAAACTTTCTAATGTATATATGACGTGTTTTTGCTGTTTCTCCAAGTCTCCTCAAGGCTGAGCAGAAGCTCTGCCGGCTGGGCGACCACTTGCGTGACTTGGCTTTTGACAGTGATTTTTTTTTAATTTTTTTTTATAAATGTTCCTTCTTGAGCCACAGTATTTCAATTTCAGGTGTTTGTGACTGATGCTCCAGCAGCTCAGGGTGCAAATATCTGTAGGTGTCATCTGATGTCATTCATACAGACAGACCTGGGGGCAACATACCAGTACATACCCTCAACTACAATCATGAGGTGTTACCTGAATAGGGCAAAGTCAGAACATTATGTAATAACACTTTTCAATCAAACTACATAATTATAATAAAATATCTTTTGAAGGGGCAAACACACGCACGCACGCACACACCTACTGAGTCATGTCTGAATGTGACTTCACAGCAGCATTAAAATACATGCTGGGAAAAGATGAATTAAAACAAACAGCACAAAGATAATAAGCTGCCTCTGCTTACTTCTGTAGACCTCTCAGAGTTTGTGTGCATGGCCCTGAATGCATATATGAATGAGTGCATTACTTGCAGTCAGTGCACACTCGGTACATACTTGTATGTAGGTGTCCTGTCTGTAAGTGGGAATGAGTTGGGTGCTACACAGCTGATGTGTTCACATTTTTGGAGGATCATGTAACTGACCCCAATTTCCCTGTAATAACTGAAGCTGTGCGGATAAACAGCCATTAAAACAGTCCCAGCTGTAATTACAAAACGCCGCTCAAATGACTGGCCGGTTTCCTCCACGGACCCACTTACAGATTTGGACTGTTTCTAAGAGGCAAAAAAGTAAGAACCGCTGAGTGCTGCGCGGCGGGAAAGTGCTAATGTAGGGGAGAGGAAGGCAGGGGGTGAGACCGCCAGGAAGCTAAATGAAAAGAGAAGAGGAACAAAACAGAGAGAAACAGCCACGAGGCAATCATTAGTCCTCTTGTTGGTCAAACTGTCCTCATTCATAAGGGAGGTGCAAAGCAAAATGTGCGCAGAGCTGAGAATGGAAACCTGGAAGCAAATACTTTGAGCTGCTGAATGCTAATAGAGTCTCGTTCTGTGTAGAGAGAGAGAGAGAGTGAATCCACCTCATTTATCAAAACTAAACGTAGTAAATGGATTTTTAAATAAGAAGATGGATCTCTAATTAAAACTGCAAGCAATGATATACGGGCCCTCGCACGCTGCGTGTCGGCTCCACGAAGCCAGCTCCACAAAGTGCACCGCGCGAGGGACCGCACATCCCCACTTAAAGTTGCTATTTTTGTCTCGTTTCCTGTCTCCAGCAGGGGGTGCTATGACTATGACGGAATATTACTATCAGGTGTCTTCAGGGTGGGACTGCTATCAAAGATGTAATGTTTGAGGAAGATCGGAATATGTACATAAAAGTTAGTCAGTTGTAGGTTCATGGCGAGACACTCAAAATGGCCGCCACAACACGGTCACACCGATCAACAAAAACAAATTCATGATGCCGAGACACTTTTCGGTACATCTCGGTGTGATACACGTGTCCAACAAATTTGGTGCATGTAGGTGAAACTAGGTGTCGGGGCTGCAGTTTAGGGAGCGCTGGAGAGCCGTTTGGCCACGCCCACTCGCAAAACACATCAGATGTATTGTCTCACTACGCCGGATGTATGTCACACGTTTCGTGAGGTTTCAAGCATCCTTTGACCTTAAACATCAACTTCCTGTCACGGCGAGACATCAAACTTTGCCGCATCGTCACGGCGACGCCCATTGACAAAGTCGAACGAATGTCTCAATATATCATCAACTACATGTTTAGGTTATTGTGACCCGACTTTACGTTCATGTGATCAACCAGCTCGACGTAGAATGTGAAAGTATGAAAAGTGTCATTTCCAGTTGCCACCAGGGGGCGCTATGACTATGAGCGAATATTACCCCACAGGGGTCTTCAGGGCGGGGCTGTTATCATACCTGTGATGTTTGGAGAAGGTCGGTCCATGTACATAAGATTTAAAGCAACTCGTAGTTTCATGGCGAGACCCTCAAAATGGCTGCCACGTGACAGGCACACGCATCGATGAAAACAAATTATTTTGATAACTTTTCATCCCAAAAGTTATCCCAAAAATTTCAAGTCGGTCCGACAAAATCCTGAGGAGTTCGTTAAAGTACAACGTGCGAATCTCCAAAAATGGCAACTAAATTCAAAATGGTGGACTTCCTGTTGAGTTGACGTAACGGTGCAATGTAACTTTTTTGTGCGTCTAGGTGTGATACACATGTCCACCGAATTTAGGTAAATGTGGTCGCCGGGGCATCTCTGTAGGGGGCGCTCTTGAGCCATTTGGCCACGCCCACTCGCGACTCCATTGGAATACGAAATTTTTCGCTGGGAGAGATGTGTAAAAACTTTCATGAGTTTTTGAATATGATAAAGCCTCCAGAAAGGCATGTAAACTTTCAGGAAAAAAAGAATAATAACTTTACGAATAACAATAGTGCTTTCGCACCATCGGTGCTCGGGCCCTAATAACGATATATTTACTGATATTCATTTTTAGCCACATTAACATTGTGGCTCTATGGATAAAGAATTATACATTTTAATTCTAATTCATTTACAGTGCAGGATCACCAAGTCCCACGGTCCAAATACACCACTCAGAGCAACCATATTAAAATATCAAGAAAATGTCAAAACTAAGTGCAAAAAAAAAAAAACACATGAAAATATCACAATGAAATAGTCTTAAATAAAATGTCAATGTTTGACAAAATGTCAATATCAAAGGTAGTATTATAAAACCATGTACAACAGCAGTGGCATGGAGAGCGGAGAGTTTCCAGTAATTTTAGTTTTCCCTGATTGTACGATTAAGCAAACAATGTCGGTTTGTTTGTCGGTCAATTGGTGATTCTGGTACAGAATGAAATATCGTAACAAATACTTAATGGATTGTCATGAAATTTGGTCCAGATATTGATGTTCCCCTGAGGTTAAACTCCAGTATCTTTGGTGCAATTCAATTGCAATTTCAATGTGTCGCCATCATCAGGTGCAAATCTACGTTAAAGATTCTGTAAAGTAGAAATGAAAATGAGTTTTAAGTTCATCACACCACAGAAGTATGGGTTGTTAACTCCCATCAAATTTGAATGAAAAAAACCACCGACAAGTTTATTAAATTAGGCTTTGAAATGGTGAGAAAATCATTAGTCTTTGCTCTGAGACTGGGGGGGGCGTAGATAGGCTGTTGTGTTGTAGATAGGCTGTTGTGACGTAGATAGGTTGTTGTGACGTAGATAGGCTGTTGTGACGTAGATAGGCTGCTGTGACGTAGATAGGCTGCTGTGACGTAGATAGGTTGTTGTGACGTAGATAGGTTGTTGTGACGTAGATAGGTTGTTGTGACGTAGATAGGCTGTTGTGACGTAGATAGGTTGTTGTGACGTAGATAGGTTGTTGTGACGTAGATAGGTTGTTGTGACGTAGATAGGTTGTTGTGACGTAGATAGGCTGTTGTGACGTAGATAGGCTGTTGTGACGTAGATAGGTTGTTGTGACGTAGATAGGTTGTTGTGACGTAGATAGGTTGTTGTGACGTAGATAGGCTGTTGTGACGTAGATAGGCTGTTGTGACGTAGATAGGTTGTTGTGACGTAGATAGGTTGTTGTGACGTAGATAGGCTGTTGTGACGTAGATAGGCTGTTGTGACGTAGATAGGTTGTTGTGACGTAGATAGGCTGTTGTGACGTAGATAGGCTGCTGTGACGTAGATAGGCTGCTGTGATGTAGATAGGCTGCTGTGACGTAGATAGGTTGTTGTGACGTAGATAGGCTGTTGTGACGTAGATAGGTTGTTGTGACGTAGATAGGCTGTTGTGACGTAGATAGGTTGTTGTGACGTAGATAGTTTAGGTTTTAGCTCCGCCTTAAACAACCTGAGCTGAAGACAGGTGAGAAACTGTCCAACGGTTTAAAACCACATTTCAGTACGACAAAGTTTTCTATCTTTGCAGAAGCTTCCAGCGACTCATTTCACACGTATATAATGTTCTGAGAAGCAAATCATGGAATTTGCTTTACAGCATCTTTAAAAACCTGCAAAACGGAAAACGTTCCCATTCGTCTCGGCAGTTTGTGCTCAGAAAGAAAATGTGTGAATGCTAGCATGCTAAGTTAAGATGGTGAACCTTACTGGCTGTTAGCATGCTGATGCTATCATTTAGCCTGGCTATAAACACAGAAGCTCCAGCGTGGCTGATGTGGACTGATGTTTTCATAAGAGCAAGAACCCTTGAACTACTTTTTGTTAAATAATTACAAAGGTGTGCAGTCAGACAGTTTGAAGTTGAACAATAAACTTGTCGGTGCCCTCTGCTGGATAAATGTGGAACAGCAACGCCTCAAGACCGTCTTCAGCATTTCTATGTTGCAGCATCTTGTTGATTCTTGGCAGACACGTACGTCAAAGCTGCTAATACCTACAATACGGTCATTGGAATCCATATCCTGCCTCAAACTGTTGTCATGATAAGGCTTTATTAGCACAGTCTTTATTAGTCCTGTTGGTTGACCTGAGAATTGTTTTTGCTGTGTAATATTTTGATAGCTGGAAACTAAAGCCCGAAAAGTTAGATAAGCAATTTCAGTTGTATTTAGAGATTTATATCCACCTTCACCTCACTGCTGCAGATTGTTTCCAACTCCATTTTCAAGTTGAAATATGTGATATTTTTCACATCTCACCAATAAAGTGAGCGAGAGCAAGAAGCATCATCTTGCTGCAGTTGTCCTCTCTCAGCAACGACAACAAAAGGAAACCCTCCGAAGCCATACGACCTCTCGTCACTTCGACGCCCCGTGGCCGGCAGAGTCGGCCGTGAAGAGTTTACTGATGGAAACACGGGATCTCTGGCTCTTTAACGTTCAAACGGTTGACTCTGCCATTTTACCTGACGATCTTTTATTTTCTTTTATTCGTACAAATTCCAGATAAATTGCAAAACCATCCTACCGTCAGCCGCCTCTAAAAGAGCACCGAGATCACACGGGACACCGAAACCCACTGCTGAACGAATGAAGCAGACCAATGAATGAGCTGGATGGTCAGCAGCTCTTTAAGGCACAGAGACAGAATTCATTGCAGAGTTTACAGACTGACTGACACTCTTGAGTAAAAGCTTCCCTTTTCAGAGGAAATAAAAAAATACAAAAAAACCTCCTGGACTTGTTAAACCTCTGTAGGAATCTCAGTCGTATCAAAGATGGATGACAATATCATCCGAACATTTCAGCCCTATCCGAGCTCGTTTCCTGTGGTTACACGCTACCGTCTTCAAACTTTGCGTTTATTTCCTCTTGGCTTCATTACTTAGCTCACAGTTCTCTCATCTTACCACCCTCTCCATCCCATTGGAGAGAAGGTGTAATTACGGTAAAAGCTTGCCCGCCCGCCCGGTCCCCCTCCACCCCCCACCCGTCTCTTTTGTCTCCGCGGCCCCTCTATCCAGTCACCTCGCTCTCACCTCTTCTCACGTCCCGCTTGTTCTCCGGCGACTGATGTCACTTAGCTGACACAGCAAAATCATTCTGAAGGGAAAAAAAAAAAAGGAAAAAACAGCGCCACCGATCAAGTCCTTTGAGACGTTAAAGAAAAGAAACGGAGAGCGACGAAGATGGAGAGGAGGTTCGGCCTTGAGCCAAAAGACACGTCATAACTGAGGGGGAAGCGGGGACAGAAACTTTATCTGTCTCACACACACACACACACACACACACACACACACACACACACACACACACACACACACACACACACACACACACACACACACACACACACACACACACACACACAGAAGGAGGCTGCGAGGAGATGCCAGATTCTATAAGTGAGAGGTCGGTGAGGTCGGTGAGAGCGTGGAGACGTTACGTCAGGCAGCGCTCCACCTCTGGCACAACACTAACGGAGACGGGAGAAGAATCTCGAGATCACGTGATGTCGGATGAATCTGGCAAGTGACATCCAAATCACCTCGATGGAGCTGGATGGATGAGCCACCTGAACACAAGTGCATGACGGGGTCAACCTCAAGTCATCCTGCGATATAAAAACCTTTCATCCAGTGGAACAAGGTGTGGTGACCGTGTTGCATCTTGTGTCTACAATGAACTCACTTCACTTAGTGTCTCTTACTTTTCTCTGGTCCACATACAGAAGGTCGTCTGTAGAGGAATCTCTGCTCTCTTACGTCCAACCGAGGTTTCTCCCTCTTTTCACTGTTAGGAGTGTTTTGAAGAGGACTTTCTCATCGGAACACAATAAACCAAGTTCTGACTCCACAATGTTTTTCTCTTCAGATGCTCACTGAGTCATATTAGGCAACTACAGAGGAATAAATTCTGACCGTGACTTTGCTAACAGATATGATCGACAACAAGCGTGTCACCAACCAATCATAGCTTCCCACCTTTAATACCTCAGACCGGCCAAGCAGCAACCAGCAGCGACGTCACCCGTTGGTTTGTGAACGTTATGAAGCCTCGAGTTGGGATTTTGTCCGGCGCCATCTTGTTAGTTCAGAGCGGTTTGGAGCAGGAAGTGACCATATTTGGACGAGCTGGGGGGGAGCGAGCGGTGGATCCGACTGAGCTGATTGGAAACCCGACGATACTACTTCCTGCCCACCGGTAGCCGTGACGGCACCTCAGACCTTTCACGTCCACTTTTATGTACAGTCGATGAGATCGGCACATTTGGTAACTCTGGCTTGCAACAAGACCCCGCCCCCTTCTGGGGAAAAACAAGTGACACTTGTCATAAAGTTGAATATAAAACAGCAGAACAAAACCAAACTATTCGAAAACCAAATGAGTTTAGAAATGAGCCAAAGACAGTAAATCTTTGTTCACTCTGAATTTTGCAAAACATGCTAGATATGTTGGATAGTTCAGGCTGATCCGTCTTCAGCCATGTTTCTTCCTGCCAGCATCAGACTGGTGCAGTCAGTCACCCCACTCAGGAGCCAGAGGTCCTACCTGCACATCTATTTTTACTTTATGAGTCTCCGGTTGACCAGATTACCAATGAAGTATTTTACTTTTCAGTCCTGCTCTTCAAATAGTATGCTCGCTCACATTAGCTCTGCGCTCTGACCAAACTACATTATAACCCACAGCTTCCTCTGGTTTTGGAGTCATGAAGTCCTTCTTAGAAAAGCACGACAGAAGATAAAGAAAGAAATAAGGGTGGACCCGTCTCTGGGTTGCAACATGAGTACAGGGAATCTATCTTTGAGTCTCTCTTCCCCTTCACTACATCGCGTGGAACACGAGGTAAAAAAAAAAAAAAAAGGTTAAAAAAATATTCTAATATATTTGCCTTTTTTTTTCCAGGATGTCGCGAGGCATCTCACATGTGACATTATTTGTCGTCCATGATGAATACACAGTATCACATCACAGTAAATGTCAATCACAAGACGAGCTTTTAGCAGCGGAGTGCCACTCAATGGTGACTGAAAGCATCTTTATCAGCTCAACTGTGAAACAAGAGAAGATCATTTTCTCTTCTTTCATTCATTTCACTCATCAAAACAAAGACCACCCTTTCTACCGCTGCATGAGCGTGTGATCACCCTGAGTGACTTGCAGATTTTAGCGCAATTAGAGAGCAACAGTTGTTTGTGAAAGGAGGCCACTGCTATCGTTTAGGCAGAGAAAGCACGATGCGATTAGGAGACAGCTGAGCTGAAATTAGAAGCAGTTCTTGTGTAGATTTAGTTTTGTAGAGTTGAACAGCTTGAACCAGCAGCAGTCTGACTCACTACTTACTCCTCCAATGAAGACCTTCTGGATCAGTACCAGAGTGATGCGGCATTATGAACCGTGATGTGTTCAGTTATCGTCACTGAAGCGCATTTAAACGGTGATGTGGTTCTTTAGCTTCGACAAAAAAATTAATGGACTTCACTGTCACTGATTTTGACACACGATCAACCTTTTTTTTTTTTTTTTTTTTTTTTTTATCAAATCTGATACCTGATGCAGACATAACAGAACTATGTTCACCAGAACAAACATCAATGCATCATACCTCTAGTGTAGATAGGTGACTTCACTGTTACCTGCTTTTGTTATGTTACGTGTGATTTTTCACCCTGTGCCCGCCAGAATAATTTCAGCTCCATTTTCTCACAGATTTTCAGTGAACTTGTCTGTCCTCTCCCAGTTTGGAGAGCCACTTTGCATTTAAAAGACAGCTGATTACCATTACAGAGTCTCATCAGCCTGGTGCCGCGTGATAAATGAAGTTGTAACCGGTATAACTGCATTAAAAGTTCAGACTGAAACCTGACTGATCATTTGTTGACTCGTCAGCTGAGACTGTAAAATGCAAGCCGTGCAAAGTGGGAAAGTGTTATTCGAGGTAAGGGTGTCCTTGTTGGTTCATCCTAGTGAAGCCAACATTATTTTACATACAGCATTCAAATGTGTTACAGACAGTGAAAGCATCCTAGTAATTTGCAACTGTAAATTTACAGCTGAATCGTTAAAAAAAAAAAGAAAAAAAAAGAAGAAGGAGCAACTTCAGCTAACAAAACTGAGGTAACTCATGGACAAAATGCAGGAGAATTTTATGAGACTGTTTGAATGTGAGTCTATGGAGCCGGAGGCTTTTTGGAGCAAACCTCTAGTGGCACTCAGTGGTATTGCACTTCCGCAGAAGCTTTTCCTTTTCTCACACTACATCCATTTATATATACAGACTATGATTCAACCTTCAGGCCAACATGATCTATGATTCTCCTGAAAAGATCACTCCAGCGAAGAAGTGCTGCACTACTTGTAGTGAAAACGTCTCAATCAAGGCAGCAAAAGGTGATATTTTCTCAACTTCAGTCTCTTGGAGAAGCTCAGAAAAGCTTCAAAAAATAGCAATATGGCTTCATTTCCCACTATGCACCTCCACCACATCTAACGTGGTAAATTGCTGCATTTCATAATACTCCACACACACAGTTTAATGTAAGTCCTCCAGTCCAAGCTGAGAAACACAGATGGTGACGAATCTTATTTTTCAAAGACTTGACAAAGTTTCCCAGAAGATATTATACAGCTGTTTTACGAGCTGAGCACTACTCTTCATGGCTAAGTTATACTTGACAAGTAAACTCAACAAAGTTTGTCGTCACGGTAACACAACAGAAGCAATCCAAGCTGTGACACAGTCCACCCACAGATGCACGGATGTATAATCTATAGAGACACACGAGTATCACAAAGACTCACTCGTATTTCTGCTCTAAACTTCTAAAAGTCCATCATCAAGTCATTCCCCTTCATTAACACACAATGATTCTCCAACAACCTATTTTCTCTCATCCATCCAGACACAGTTGATGATCCATCTGGATTTTTACATCCCAGCCCCCCCCAATCTCATTTTAATAACACGCTGCGGTCAAATCACTTGTACTCATATTTGGGCAAAGGACGTGCACAGCAGAGGACGGAGCTTTTTAGTTTTTTGGAGCTAATGGTTCAGCTGGTCAATTAACACGTTATTACAAAGACGATCAAAGTGGTTGAAGAGAACACTGCTGCAATTTGGACATCGGATGGCACCAAGCTGGTAAAAGTTAAAAAGAGTATAAAAGTGTGTGTGTTTTCATTCGGCTGCCAGTTGCAGTCTGACTGAAGGTCACCGCATCTGTGGATGCCACAAACATCCTTTGGCATCAGTGTAGACTGCTCAGTTGTGTCCTGAATCCTGGCCAGTGACCCTGTGATACTGTGTGTGTGTGTGTGTGTGTGTGTGTGTGTGTGTGTGTGTGTGTGTGTGTGTGTGTGTGTGTGTGTGTGTGTGTGTGTGTGTGTGTGTGTGTGTGTGCTTGTTTAAGCCACTGTAGTACGAGCGGCCGGTGCCTGAGCAGCATCAGCAGTAGGACACGCAGCAACCCCTCCTCACCCCCCCAGGAATTCTCCACGCAGCTGGAGCCGCCGCTGATAAAGCTGCAGCCAGCACAAGCCCTCCTCCCACACACACACACACACACACACACACACACACACACACACACACACACACACACACACACACACACACACACACACACACACAGAGTCCAGGAGGCACATGCACTCCTACGTCAATGATCAGAAAAAAAGAAAATGTGACTAGGACGTCAGACAAACACAAAACTGCCTACCTTCACTGTCTTCCTGCACGCACACACACACTTAACAAGCATGCATCTTTTCCGCTACATCATAATTTCAGCCTCTTCCCTCCCCGACGCAACGGCAAATTTAAGGGAAAGGGAAATATTTCTGCTAAATTAGTTATGCTAATTACAGAGCAGTTCTCAGGGGGAGAGACGGCGCTAAATGGCTTTTAATTCTTTTTGCCTGGAAAGAGATGTGGGAGAGAGCCAGAGAGGGAGAGAGAGGAGAGAAAAGATGCTCGAAACACAGGCAAAGAAAAAAAACAAAAAATGAAAACTAATAAACACATAAACAACTGGCGTTCAAATTTGCCCAGTGACACAGCAACAATGAACTAACAGAATTAACAACTCTGGGGAGAAGGAGAGAGGAGGGAGGAGGCCCAGCGCAGGCGGCCGGCCAGAAAACAAGTCGCCTTATCAGCTGCGGGGGCCCCGGGTCCCTCGGCCAGGACGGTGGGGAAAGTTTTGCGGCTAACTTTGTGTCCTGTAGCTTTTGCCAGCGGTCACAGTGTGATAACGAGGCACGAGCAGATAGCACACAGCGGCGAACATGGAAGGCACCAGAGGAAACACTGGAGCGGCCCCGCACACAAACTTACTGATTCTCTCACACTCACTCCACAACAAGCAGTTCCTCCATGAAATATACTCGGCGCAGCGGTGTCGACACTGCACTCTGCTGGCAGTGGGCCCCGCTAGCTAGAAATGATTCACTCTGGAGGCACTCCTGCTGCCATTTCAAGCTCGAGAACTTCCTGCTGTGTTTCAGCCGTCTGCTGTCAACATGTCGGGCACTCAAGATCTAAATGTGGGAAGTTAGCAAACGTAAAACCTATTGAGAAATGATGGTTTGAGCACGTTTTTAATTTGGCAGGAATAATCTAATGGAGGAGTCTGGCGAGTTGAAACAGATGGTCGGCACAACGTTTGAACGCTTTTTACTTTCTGATGTTTCCCTTTCAGACGTGAAAAGGGACGAGCTCTACACCCGTGTAGGAGAAAGAGACCCGGACTGAATGAGAGACAAAACTAAAACTACATTTGCAGCCGTCTTACAGCTACACCACAACTCTCCGACTGACAGACACACAAAAACAACTCAGTGATTGTCTGTTTTGCATCTCTTTATAATCACAATGTGGGTCTTTTTGGCTGTTTTCCTTCCTTTAGTTGTAGTTTTATGTCTCTGTAGTCATTTTGCATCTGTTATAGTGATTTTATGTCTGTTTGCGGTCATTTTCCATCTCATTTGGGACATCTTGAGTCTTTTTGTAGTCGTTTTGCATCACTGTGTTCATTTGGCATGTTTTTCATTTTGTTGCATTTATTTAGTGGTCATTTTGCTTTCTTTTGTACTTGTTCTGAATCTCTTTGTGGTCATTTTGTCTCTATGTGGTCAACTGACTGAATTTTCAAATTTTCAAATATTACATTTCCCTTCATGACACAGCTGTGGGCCCAGAGGCTTCCCAACCCTTTGGACCCCTGAGCTTGTGCCCAGTATGCACGTTCGGTAATCCATCTTTGTTTTTATATTTGTTACTTTACGAGGTGATATTTCTAGTGGATAAACTTGTCATTTTAAGAGTACAGCTCCTCTGTGGTTCATAAAAGAATAATACCAGCAGCATGTATAGTGCCGACATGAGCTTACTTTGTGCAACTGGCATGCCTCATATTCTCCTTTTATTTTGGTAGTTTGAGGATGGGGAGCATTGTGAATGGACAACACCACCACTATACCACTTCAGGAAGGAGGTATGCATCAGATTAAGTGATTTATTGAAGTGCAAAACCCTATTTTCACTTAACCTAATTAACCTTTTACAAACATCTGAACTAACATTTCAACATTAAAGTAATTCAAAGAAACCAACCAAAAGTTCTTGTTACTTTACGGCAACAACAACAATTAGAGGTTGAATTATATCTAAAACAGGTGCATGGAGGCATTAATGAAGCCAGTAGAAGATGTCAGCATGCAGATCCTGGATCCTGCAGGTACGTTTTTTTTTTTTTTTTTTTTTTTTTTTTTTTTTTTTTTTTTTCAGGGAAATGGATGCAAATGCAGAAAACACTGGGTATCTTTTCCAAGTATTCAACCCAGGTGGGAACCATTTGTAACACCGACGCCATAAAATAAACGCATCTTTAAACTAAGTAAAAACATTCAGCCAGTCAGTTGAAATAATTTCACCTGGAAAAGTTAGATCAAATATTAACAGATATTAGAAAACACGACACTTTCCAAACATTTGGTTGACTTGCATTTGCGTCCCTGAACGACCACTGAGGTTTCCCCTCGAGTCGGTTTATGATAATTATGTATATTTGACTCCGCTGGCCGTCAGTCACCTGACACCCAAATGAGAACATCATCCAATCATGTTGCCTTACAAACATTTGTGTCACTGACAAGCTGTTTTTATTTGGGCTCTCTTTGGGACAGCAGCATTTTCAAAGCATTTATTTCTGCACAAATTTGCTTAATTATTGGGTTAAATTTTGTGTATCCACATTAAAAGAAGCTACATAGAAAACATATTTCCTAAAAAAAGAAATGCTTCCAGAGCGTGTTGCTCAGGTGGTGCTAATATAAGGCAAGCAGGGAATCCTGCATGTAATAGTATGGAGATGAAAACTTACACCAGATAATTGAGCATTAGCCAACCTATCTGGTCTTCACCTTGGACAGAACACGTTGGTTTTGGGAAAATTCATTTGGAAGTGCAACTCTGGAGTTTTCATTGAGATATAAGTCGGTCAGATAAAACCTGATTAGAAGGATTATTCTAATTATTTATCATGTAACCTGAATCCCTAAATTAAGAATTTTGTTTAGAGAATATTACTGATTAATGTAAGTAAAACCTGCCTGCTGTGGTTTTTAACTGTATTAGGTGTGGATGGGACATGATTTTCAAACATTCAAATAGTCTTTGTAATATAAAAAAAAAAAATCAATTAAAATGTGCTGCTATCGTTCTTCCTCGTGTCCCCCGTTTTATACCGACGCCTCATTGTGATGCGTTTAATCCCGTCAGAAGGGGGCAGTAATTGGACTAAAAGCTGTCAACGACATAAGGGGAAGAACAGCATGTTGCTCCTCGTCTCCAGAGCTTTGCAGGTAAAACTGGGTGGCGCTGTGAGATTAGATGCCCCGATGTGAACAGCAGAAACATGCAAAGACGACTACTGACCAAAGAAAGTTCTGACGGGAACTCCTTCAGAACAGAAATGAAGATGAGGTGCAGGCGCGAATATTCGATCCCTAGTGTTTGTCAGGTACTGACCGAGATACTTCCATTAGAGTTGCACCAACATGCAGCTATCGATCTTTAATCTACTCATATCATCCAACCAAATGTTCGGAGGAAATAAACCCAACTGTGCCGACAATCAGTATTATAAATTGAGAATTACTTTTCAACCTGTCTGTTTTGCAGACGTACAGTTTGTTTACGCTGTTTGCTGCTGTATCCTGATTTCAGCTCCACCTTGACTGATGTGTCCTTGATGTAGGGAAGCTGCGAGTGCTGTCATACGTCTTACGACTCATTTCCAACTATCACTGCAGAGGAATATATAACGCTGGAGGCAATCTGTCACAACAATAAAGCACTGCGCGGTGTTTAAACACTTCCTCTCTTCCCATAACAAATAAAAACGGCGGCAGTTATCATGTTGGAAATGTATTTCTCAGCTAGCGGAGAAGGTACGTCTTTAAGAAAACAATGCGGGTTATTGGGTTTCGGGAAGATGATTCTTTGTGACGATGTTAACATCTCACACGGAAAAATATGGAAGGACTCATAAAAAAGTTGCAGAGTGAATCAAATGCCAGACTGCGGGTGTGTCGTGATGTCACCGAGCCCCCCCCACCCCCCCCACCCCCACCCCCCCCCCCCACACACACACAGGTTATGCTTGTGTTGTGAGAGAATGAGTTTTGGGGGAGCTTTGATAAATCAGGATCATTGCAAGTGTCCTAGGAATAAACACACACACACACAGACACAGACACACACACACACACACATACACACAGACACACACACACACACACACACACACACACACACACACACACACACACACACGTAAACACTGTAAATTTAAATCTCTAAACATCTCCACACGCTGTTACTCCAACATCCACTTCCGGCTGCACCCCCAACAATAACAAACACACTCGCGGGTTTATTGTCTGTCCCTCTCCAATATGGGGCCATAAGCAGTGGCCAGTTTTATGCCTTTTAATTAGCACACCGTCGCTTGGCAGCATCCAGCTGGCAAACAACAGCCCCCTTTACACACTTACATAAACAATGGCAGGCGTAGAAAAGACAAAGGTAGAGGGAGTGTGTTCAGTGAGGAGTGTGACTACAAGCCTTTATAATGATGGGGAAACTGTGTGTGTGTGTGTGTGTGTGTGTGTGTGTGTGTGTGTGTGTGTGTGTGTGTGTGTGTGTGTGTGTGTGTGTGTGTGTGTGTGTGTGTGTGTGTGTGTGTGTGTGTGTGTGTGTGTGTGTGTGTGTACCTGAAATTAGGGGCAGATGCCCATTCCAACGCAAGGCACGCCAAGTCCACGGCAGCGTACACCAACAGGAAGAAAATGGTCACAATACTGGCGATGGTGTTGAGCTTCCCTGAAAACAGCACCAGCTAGAAAAGAAAGACCAAAACAAAGAGAGATGAAAAGAAAGCGAGAGAAAGAGAGAAAGAGACAGAGGATTAACATTCAGAGCAACATGTCGTTCCAAAGTCAGACAGACGAGTGCAGTTTAATGCCTTTTTCATGTGACCTTTTCCAGCCGACTTTCCTCTCCTGGAAACGTACATCTAAAATATGAAGTCCAGTACACGATCTGCATGTTCATGTGGCCTTTGGCTTGAAAAAGAAGCCATGAAACATCTAATTGGCAGGTCTACCTGTTAGTGTCATCCGACCTCTGCAGCTCATCCAGAATGCAGCAGCTCGACTGGTCTTTAACCTCCTAAATACAATCACACTACTCCGCTCCTTCCCCTCCTCTTCCTCTTCCTCCTCCTCCTCCTCCTTCTCCTCCTTCTCCGCTCCCTTCACTGGTTACCAGTAGCTGCCTGCATCCGTTTCCAAACATTGGTACTTGCGTACCGTGCTGTGAACAGATCGGGTCCAGTCTACATCCAGGACATGGTCCAACCCTACATCCCAGCTTGCTCCCTCCGCTCTGCTTCTACCAATCAGCTTGTTGCTCCTCACTGAGCTAAACACTCTACAAAATCACGACTGTTTGCTGTCCTGGCTCCTAAATGATGGAATGAGCTCCCCACCGACATCAGGACAGCAGAAACTCTGTACATCTTCCGCCGCAAACTAAAAACACTCCTCTTCCGACTTTACCTTGAATAGTAGAACTTTAGTAGCACTTAAAATGGCACTTACTGATAGCACTTTGTAGTTTGGCTTTCTTGAAGAAATTGTATTTTCTTGATTCCTGTTGTTCTGGGTTTTGTACCCTCATGGTTGAAATGCACTTATTGTAAGTCGCTTTGGATAAAAGTGTCAGCTAAATGAAATGGAATTTATGAGGAAGTTTACCGAGTGTTTACATCGCCGCCATGTCATGGATGTTTAAGAATAAGACGACAGCTACCAAAATGTTTGTTCAGCTCTTTTAAAAAAAAAAAAATTAAAAAATTTTTTTTTTAAAAAGAGTGTGAGGGGATAAAAAGATCCGTATGAGGTTAGTGAACAAATCTGGATATTTTGCTAGCGCTGAACCAGATCCAAAAAAAAAAACTGTTATCAGACACCAAATCACTTTTTGCCATCACAACAATTTGAGTTAAAACCTTAAATTCAAACACTGAGGTTTTAAAAAAGCTGTTAACAAGTTCCAGACACGTTTCCAGTCAAGGATCCCCAGATACTTGAGGTTTAGTCCATTTTAGTCCCAATGAAACCTCTTGAAGATTTTTCCTGTCAGATGTAGTTATCTGGCTGCACTGCGGTTAAGATGTGACATCAAGCATAGATTTGACCGGCATCCAGGGAGCAAAACACGGTTTAAATCAAACCGTTGTACTTCTTCCTGGGGCCCCATGGAAGGAACCCAGGTGGTCTCCCGGCTCCACTTCGGGAGCCGCTGATCGAGGCGGATGTTCAGTTTTAATTAAGATGGTATCTAGGCAGCAGCAGCTGGCTACGTTCGCTCTGGCAGCTACGTGACAACACAGCCGAGGCGAGGTACATTCAGAATTTGGAGTTGGACATCTAATAATAATGACGGCACACGGATGTCTGAAATTCACCCCTTCAGAGAGAGAGAGAGGAGCAGGAGTTGACTTCCAATAGAGGGAAAGGACAACCTCATTATACAGAAAGTGCTGCTCCCTGCCGCGTTCTCCGATATAGCGTGAACATGGCTGTGTGCAGCTCACTGATGTGAGAGACAAGGATGAGAGCAGGAAGAGCTTCTACTGCTCCACTTCATTTAATCTCAGTACCATTATGGTTTAATTTACAGTAGGAGTAGGAAGTAGCAAGTATTCCAACTGGTGGGAAGTTGCATGTGAAAGATACACTGATTGATGTTAGGGGCTCTTCAAGCTGAAAACAATATCTTACTGGTTTAAGTGAATGTGTCAGCAAAAATGTGTGTTTCCACACTCCACCCAGGATATGGTGGTCAATGCTGATTTGTTAAAGGCTGCTCCAAAAGTTTCAAAATTAATCTGAGATCAGCCCCCATTAGGACACAACGACTGGAAATGATTCATAATAGAGTATGGACCGACTCGGATATCCACACAGGGAATTTGTTGGATATATCCAACAGCTCCAGAGTAGCATCAGTGTTTATAGGAAACCTGATAAATGAAAGTCCCTTCACTCTTTTCTTAGCCTCAGTTTGGTCTCCATGAACTACAAAAAAAAAAGAAAATCCTGATTGCAAGCTGCTGAACGTTCAGCTGAATGCTAACAGGGTAGTTTTAGAGCAGAAATTCAATAACAACAACAAAATCTAAAAAGAAGCTAAAAGCGATAAGCTTTAGTTTATCGATAAAGCTGAAAAGTCAATTCTCTGTGGGTTTGTTGCTACAAGCAACACTTTTTAGCATCTTTTTAATTCTTACCGTTGTTAAAAAACAATGATTGGCACAGCTTTAATTTGTCATTGAAGTTGATATTATTAACCAGCATGGTGATCGATAATATGTTTCTAGCATATTTATGCACCACAACACTCAAAAGTCTGGACACACCCACTCATTCAAGTTTTTTTTTAAAAATTTTAAATATTTTGTACAGTGCAGAACAACACTGAAGCCATCGTAACTTTGTAGTAACACATGCCAAAGTATGTTTTACAGAGTTTAATGTTGCATCTCCTTCAAATAACTTATATTAATTATCTTTGCCTGGTTTTTAAATAGTGTTTGCATTCACATGATGCCAACCAGGATTAGTTTTTTTTCACGGAAAGCTCTGATGTAATTAACTTGAAACTAAATGATATCACAGAATCTCATGAGTAAGCAGACATGAATACACAGAAGACTTTAAATCCACCATCCATCTCTACTTTGATGGTAAATGCAGTATATTTTTACCGAAACATAATCAGCCGTGTCCATCACAGGAAGCGGAGCTTAGCTTCTCACTCGGCGTGTAAATTCGACTCATTACCAACAGTCTCTGCTGTGAACACTTTCAACTTGTAAAAACAGGTTTCCTCCCCGTCACTGCCTCCCATCCCACATGTAGTCCACCTTCACTGCGGTGGAGGAACAGAGAGTGTAAATCTTTCAGGCAGAGGCCATCATTAGTCCCCCTATACCAACTGAAACTATTTCTGTGGATGTTTCAACAACTTTATCATCAAGTGTGCTTCCTTTATCTGTATGCGGGCTACGTAGATTGATTGCACAGAACAAGGAGGTAACCACTGTACTGTACAAACTCCCTCTCTCCAATTATGTGTTTTTACGATTGGCTGCTGAGACACTCCGCCGGAGTTGGAGTAGATTTTCTTGAGCTCAAGGGCATATCATTGGTATTTATGGAGGGTGAGAAAGTAGCATCGCGAACTCTGACACCACAAGGTAGAAGTAAACCAGAGAGGAGAGGAGGTAATGACAGGGAATTGAGATGAATGATGTTACATTATTGATGGGCGGTCAGAGTGGGAGACGACATGACATGAGGCCAGCCGATGGAGCAGCGAGGATGAAGAGGAGGAGAGAGGAAGAGGGGTAAAGATGAGATGGAAAGAACAGAGGAAGGAGAAAGAACGAAGAAACGCCGACCTCTGGCAGTGAAAGACAGTGAGTGTCTCTCCAGTGCTCCCCTGGGAGCCGGCTCCACCAGAGCGTTAATTAGCCATTAACTCAGACACAGGCCAGTATGTACAACTGCTGTGACGGCAAGCCAACTGTGTGTGAATGAGGGGTGTTTTTACTGGAAAGCAGTGCACATTAAATGCTCTGACATTTCACTGAAATAAGCGATGTCTTCTAGCAATGTCTCAGGATTACAGCTAACAATCAGAGAGTGCGTGAGGAAGGGCGCGTTTGGGTTCACATCAAAATTTGAACAATAAACTGTCTCTCTCTGAGACTGACCAACAAACAGAATCGTGCCTTAAGCTGCAATACCACCGAGTGCCACTAGAGGTTGGCTCCAAAAAGCCTCCATAGACTCCCATTCAACTAGTCTCATAAAGTCAATAAAAGTTATCTCAGTGTTGTTCGCTAAAGTCGCTCCTTATTAGTTTTCTGGCCGTCAATCTGAAAATAATCCGTCATTAACTATAAAACAAGATTCATAAAGCTGTGTTTTTGGGGGGGTGTCTGTTTGATTGACAGGCCTGTGGTGCAGTCAGGTTACGACTATTGGTGGGCGGGACGTAGTATCGCCGAGTTTCTAATCAGATTGAGTCATGTCCTCCCTCGCTCCCTCCAGCTCGTCCAAAAATGGTCACTTTCTGCTCCAAACTGCTCTGAACTAACAAAATGGCGTCGGACAAAATCCGAACTTGAGGCTTCATTGCAGAAGTTCACAAACCAACAGGCGACGTCACTGCTGGTTGCTGCTTCCAGTAAATATTCTGCCTCAGGACCAATATTAGCATCAATTCACTGCTAGCCAATGCAATGAGCTAGTTTCTGAACTGATCCCATTATGTAACCTTATTTCTTCCTAACTGTGACACTAGGCCTGATATTACCACACTCAAATTCGCGGTGTGAATACATGCGTCTGGCCTCTCTTCACGGCATCCAACAGTCGGTGCATTTTATTGGGCAGAGACTTGGGGTTAATGAACTATTGCTGAAGCCTTTAACCAATTGGTTTTGACCACCATTTACCGTATGTTGTGCGCCAAAACTCTACCACCGCCGTCATTGTCGGAACTACTTCAAATGTCATTGTACTTAGCCACTCCCACTGGTCACTGATTGGTCCACAGTGTTTACAGACTAAAATCGCAACAAAGAATAAAGCTGTGAGTAATAGTCAGGCGGGTGGGTAAGTATATTCAAAAAGCAACCGGAGACTTTCTCCAACTATTTTGTGGCTTAATGGCCAGCGGTGCTTCTCCTTCATTGTGACATTTAGGCACATTTTAAGTCTAAACTCTCAGCAAATCACTACATGGGGTTCTGCTGAATTCTTCAAACTGATATTAAGAGCACCGGCAGCTTTCAGTGGAGGGTGAAGCAGTGGTGATGAGAGTCAGCACCTGGAAACCAGAGGCTATGGCACTCTGCAAGAAAAACAGTCCATGGCTCAAGTGAAGGAGATCTTATTTATGAGTGATGCCAAGATGAAATCCACATGCGGATTGGTGCTTCACGAGCAGGAATGTGAATGCTGTACTGGACGTCTGTTGTGATGAGCTTTAGATTCACTGGTCGATCTACATTCCCATCCTCATCTACGGTCATAAACTTTAGGTAATGACCAAAAGAATTCATTTTGAAAAAATGCAGGATTTGCGGGGTGTCAAGGCTCACCCGTTCCACCCGGTCGATTACGTTGCATGTTCGTCACTGTCCGTCCTCTCCACAGCTTCAGACCCACCGGGAGCGTTTCAGAGGTGAAACATCAGCCTGACTTTGTTGACTTAATTCTCCGTGATTCTGATGCTTTCAGCGTGGATAAACGCGACACACGATCTGGAGTCTGCACAGACTGTTTTATTGTGAAAACTGACTAGATTCTCTCAGTCGTTCCTGAGTCTAACCTCCTGATCTGCTCTTTGCAGCTTGACGAGGCTTCTGTTAAAAATAGACTGGACAAGTATGTTTTTAACAAAGAGTCAGCAGAGCGCCGCACCATGGCACGTTCAGTGGAATCACAAATATTGTCTATTATGGCAGCGATGACCTCCAGTCGCCGTGTCACAGCCACACAACACGATGCATCCAGTTCCAGGGGAAGTCAGCCCTTAGAGGGAGGTGTCACACAACAGAAATGAGTTTGGAGCAGAAAACTGCTGCTCCTTCACAGTGAACGAAGTCAGTTCAGGTGGTTCAGATGTCTAATTAGGACACTTCCTTCCTGTTGGAACTATTAGGAGCCCAACAGGCAGATCACACTCTGAATATGTTGAAAGAGACGACATAACGAATGTCATGAGAATGATTCATGATCCCAGAGGAAGAGCTAGTGGAGAGACCAGGGAGGAGATGGACAGATGGACGGATGGATGAATGGACGGCTGGATAAGAGCATTTACATTTACAATTCAACTATATCCTACAACAAATGAACACAACCAAACTGCAGTGCTCAATGGATCCTCATCCTTCCATAGACTTTTGTTTGCAGAGGCTGAGGGTTCATTTCTATTTGTCTTTGGCTCAAACACGTGCTGTTGAATTGGATTGTTTTTGTGTGGTAAATTGTATTTGTTAATATTGAAAAGCAATGCTGTAGTTGGACTGAAAAAGTTTGCAGCAATTGTAAAATATTGAAAGCATTGACTGCCTTTGCGTTCATTTGTGCCGGACTGCAGCTGACGTTGACCTCACCTCTCCGACTCTCTTTCAACTGCTTCTCCTCTCCCGTGTTCTCAGGCTATTTTTTCTTTACTTAGAAGTCCAATAAAAGAAAGCCCAAGCTCGCGGCTCGCGCCCTCTCCCACCTCCCCCTTGTCCTCCTCCTCCCTTCTTCCTCCTTCCCCCTCCCTTTTCAATCCTGCGTGTGTTCAAGGCAAGATTACAATCAGACTTTTGTCATCAGTGAATCATTCAAATGGCGAAGGAAGAGGCAGAGAGAAAAAGGACGAGAGTCAATGATCTCTGATGGTGGCGGCGCGGCTAACGATTTCTATCTAATTGCTCCTCCTCCGCTCCTGGAGAGTGGCGAGGGATGGCGAGAGGACGACGAGGAAAGAGAGGGCGCAAATAATGACCAGCCATTCAGCCTTTAACACTCACCTCTGATAATGATGCTTTAGTCAGGCCTATTTGCTCCGAAGATCCTCCGCCTCCTCTTTGTCTCCGTCCTTGCTCTCCTCCACTCTGCCAATACTTTCTCCTCAGTCTAAATTGACTTTTTTTCCCCACTTACAAGACACAATAATAGAGAAAAATACTACTGGCAGATTTTTACCTGTCTTTGATCAGACTAAGAGAAGAAAAAAAAAAAGGGGGTGGGTGAGGGTGGTGGGGGTCGGAGGGGGGGTGCAGTTTGTTCCACGTCAGTCTGCACTATATTTATAGTTCTAATCACTTTGCGACTTCTGCTCGTGACCAGCCTGGATGGTGACTGCATCAATAACAGGGTGTAAGTAGTCTATTGTTTTGTGCCTTTAAGGCTTAAATTTGCACATCAGAAACTCTTGTAACTCCACCACAAGATAAAAATAAACTGTTGGAAGCAGCCTTAAACCAATCGTCATTGACCACCACATGATGTACGTTGTGCCCTGAAACTTCACCACTGTCAGAACTACATTACCCGTAGCCGCGCCACCGCCCACTGTCGCTGACAGGCGGCAACCAGCAGTGACATCACCCGTTGGTTTATGAGTTACGAGTTCGGATTTTGTCTGGCGCCATCTTGCTAGTTCAGAGCGGTTTGAAGCAGGAAGTGACCATATTTGGGCGAGCTGGGGGGGCACTTGGATCACATGCCCAAAAACGCAGCTTTTTGAAGCTTATTTTATAATTAATGATGGATAATTTTCAGATGGACCTCCAGAAAACTGATAAGAAGGAGCGACTTCAGTGAACAACACCGAGATAACTGCTGGAGACATTTTATTGACGGAGAATTTTATGAGACTAGTTGAATGGGAGTCTATGGAGTCGGAGGCTTTTTGGAAACAACCTCTAGTGGCACTCGGTGGTATTACAGCTGAAGTCACTTCTGCATCGGCCTCATTTTTCAGACCTGGAAGCGACAAACACTTTTATGTAAAGTCTATGTTCGCTGATAGGTTTGTTGTTCAGAGTGGTTGAGTGAACCTTAATGTGAACAGGGTTTCCAGGGTGTAATCACTTCAAAGACTGAAGCAATAGTCTGTTGGAGCTCGAGTAACCACAGCGTAGCGCGAGGAGAGATTGTCAACGATTGCAGCAACAAAAGAATGAAAATATATTTTTTAAAAGCCTCTGATTGATGAGGAAAAAGGATGATATTTTAGATGCAGAGAAGGAAAAACAACACCTTTAGCTTTTGAACGATATGGAAAACAATACTGCTGTAAAGTGTTACAGTAGGACATTCATACTTTTTCTGAAAAAAGTCGGAATGCTAATAAACCCACAAGACTTAAAGTGATCCTGGAGCACATTTTTGGAACGCATTAGTAAACAAAATGACTGACTTTGAGCATCAGTGTTTCAACACAACTGCACAAAATGCAGGAGTAGTTTGAAAAGTGTGTGTATGAAGACTGAGCAGTCACAGCAGACAGAGGCATCAAACTGCCCATGCAGGTCGAACAAGTGTCTCCTCTGAATGAATAAGTTGGGTTTGAAGGAAGAGAGGACTTTCTGATCTTCTTGCCTGAGGAAAGTTTCTTTGACAAGGTTTCACAATCCAAACAATAGGAGTTTGGGCTTATTTTGTTCCACTTCCTTTGCTAAGCTTGCATTTATTACCCAGAAATAATAACAGCTTGTTTGAAGCTTCTCTACCTTTCTTTTGAGCTTTTTGCTCCCACAGCTCAGTGGAAATTTAGCCCTGATTTATTGATTTCAATGAAATATTTAAAACCAAGTTTGAGGTTGGTGTTGTTGTATCTGTTCTTTATATTTTTAGATCAATTGTTTGCACAATAAAAACATTTTGCACGTATAGTGGTGCTTGAAAATTAATGAACCCTTAAGATTCTTCTATATTTCTGCATAAATATAATTTAAAACATCATCTTATTAGTCCTAAACATAGATTTGTTTTTAGTCAATGAGGTGATCACCAGGTGAACGTACTGTTGCATTCAAAGAACAGGGACGTTTGAGCTTCACAGCAAGTTTTTGGAAACGTATCATGACACCAACAGAGGAGGTTTCTGAGGAGGTCAGAATAATAGTTGTTGATGCTAATGATCTCACATTGTCTAATGTTAATGTTCATGAGTCTACCATCAGGAAAACACTGAACAGCAAAGGTTTGCAAGGACAAAGCCGCTGGTCTTCAAATACAACATCACTTCCTGTTTGCAGTTCACTAAAGCTCAAATATCCACGAGGCTGTTGGAAAAACATTTTGTGGATTCATAAGACCAAAGTAAAACGTGGTTCAAATGAGAAGCGTTATGTTTGGAAAACATTGCATTCTAGTGTAATATCCTAATGCCATCTGTAAAACAAGGCGGTGGTGGTATCATGGTTTAGGCCTGTTGAATTCTGAAATAAAATGTCGGGAAATCAGTCCGTGAACTTCATTTAAAAGAGAAAGTGGAGGATGCAGCAAGACAATGACCCAAAGCATACAAGTCGTTCTACCAAAGTTTTGACCTTAATTCAACAGAAAAGTTGAGGACCGAATTAAAGTGAGCAGTTCATATGTGGAACTGCACCAATATCACAGCATTGAAACGGTTCTGTACAAAGAAATGGGGGAACAACTCAGATTGGATAATTTTCCTGAATTAATAAATGACTGAGTCATATTTTTTTGTCCCATTGGTGTAATTAGGTTCTCTTTATCTAATTTTAGGAATTGCAATGATATTTTAGGTCATATTTAAGCAGAAACAGAAAATTCTAAAGGGTTCACAAACTTTGAGCACTTCTCTATTTGCACCTGCTTGTACACGTTGACCGGATTCAGAGCAAAAAGGTCCAAAATTTGAACAAAACGTGGAGGTGAGCGGACAAGATCCTAGAATAAGAGATTTTAAAATCCCTTTTCTCCTCAGACTACACTTCCGTGCTGGTGATTACTGCCGACATCAAAAATCTCATTCTGCATTTATTTATCTCCACTAACCTGCACGAGAAACCAGGAGATGATGACCGAGACCCAGGGGTTGCCACTGTGGGACGTCTTCTTCGCCGGAGACAAGACTTTACCTAAAAAGAGATGTTGGTAAAAACAAAAGATGCTTAAAATTTGAAAGAAAATTCCATAAAAACATCCTTCTAAACCCACATCAGTAAAACATGTTGACAGAACAGGTTAATCGAAGAAATATTGACCGTGCTTGGTTTTAATGGGAGAACATTCTGCATTAAATGTGCGCCTAGAACTGGAAAATGTTACACATTGGACAGTGTGGGTACGGAGGGCGTTAAATAGCAGGTGGACATTGTTTGCTTGATGTCAACAGTTCACTCTTGCAGAGTTGAACTTTAGGCTGCTCTATTAAGACCTCGTCACTGATACTCTTCTTCCCACAGGCCACCGATAAAAAAATTAATGCATTCACTTATCAAACCGAAGCGAGATCCAGTGGACATACAGTATATCGAGTGATTACATGATGGTTTCACTTCATGCTGAGGAAAATTAAATTCTTATTTAAACCAAAAGAAATGCTCATTTCAAGGAGGGCTAGTGTATTTTTTTAAGTTATAAAAATTGCAGTGGCATTTCACATCTAATGTACAAACTTAATTTCATATTGTATTGTTATGAGGGAATTGGTTTCTATTCTAAAAACCTTTGGTGAACTCAGTTGTGTTTCCCACAAAATGTTTGCTTGTATTTGGATTTATACAAAACTAACTGTACAGAGCAGGACGTTACATTTGTCTCTTCCCCACAAATCATCTCATGGCTGAAAGATTAAAAGTTAAACTTTTAGGGATGTTTTCTTTTTTTTGATAGATGGTTCAATTTGGATTAAAGTAGATGAAAAAAAATTATTCCTGGGGCAACAAATCCCAACAGTTGTGAAGAGAGAGGAGCAATTTTGTATAAATAATAGACATTACTACGTGACCCACTTACTTCTCTGGCTTGGCTCAACATTAAAACTATCCTGTCATCGGCTCAACATTAAAACTATCCTGTGTAGAATTTGCGACAGCTGTGATCGAGACCTCTTCAGAAGAAGATCAACTGAAGCTTCTTGTTTTTGTTCTGAGCCTTCTGTCGAGCCAAAATGACTGGTCGTGATATATATTAATAAATAAACCTGTTGGATGTTAAAGGGGACATGTATATGCTGTTAGAAGTCCAACTTCAGGTGAAAGTATGTAAAAATAATCACCGAGTCAAAAGCTCTGACTTCTGAGCGCCTCGTTTGCAACATTAAATGACGTTGTTCACAGATGCCCGCGAAAAGCTATTTGTTCCATCGCCTTTGCTTCCAATGTTGTTGCTAAGGTTGTTCACTGGGTTGTTGTTGCTGTGACCTCACATATTTTGCCTCAAACATGCTCAGATGTATTTAGGAAGCTGACATTTTGAGTAGAGAACAAGGAGAAGATGTGAAATCTGACAACTGTTTGTCCTCGTATCCTCCAGAGCCAAAGAAAGAAGAACATTTAGGGAGGATAAAGAAACACATGCAGAATGTACATATGTACATGTATGGGTGTGGACACATGCATTTTTCTTTTTGTTTCATTTTCTCTCGTTCCTCACAAACACTGACACACTTACAAATGTTCCTTCGTACACACAAACACCTGTTCGTACGTAGTTATCCCACTTACATAGACAACCAAAAATCTTTGCAAGATTAAAATCCTAACCTGTGTTGCTCACGTCTTACTGGTTTGTGATGTTGACTGGATGTTTTTTGTTTTATGTCTGTCCGTCTAATTTATTTTGAGACTCTGTGGATTGTGTTCCTGCTTCTCTTATAATTGATGTTGTTTCCGATGGCAGTTGATCTGAATAATAACATAAAATGTCACAGTTCAGACCAGATTTGGACCAAGGACGGCAGTTCCTAATGTTACTGACATTTAAACCAAATGGATGTAATTAACTGCATTGAAGAGAGCGACAGAGAGGAAAAGCGAGTGGGCGGGCGGAACAGCGAAGGAGACAAACAAGGCTGACGGTTCATTTCATTTAATATCTGACAGGGCTGTAGGGACAGCACACTTCTGGGTATCGATACTGATCCCTGAATGATTTAATGAAATTTAATTTAACAAGGAAGAAAATTACATGAAACATTGCAATATAAATCTGTAGTTTTTTTTTTTTTCTGTAGTTTAAAAGGAAAGACTGTAACCAAAGTTATTTTCTTTTACTGAATTTAACAGACTTCCCTTTAACGACTCTCATGCTATCCGTGTACACCGGCTAGCCGGCTGCAAACAGAGAAGACTAAATTTACTGCAGTTTGCCAAATTCAGTCAGGATTGTGGCCAGGATTTGGTGCAAAGCTTATTTAGGGTCAGAAAAAAAATATACCCACTTAGATTATTAGTTTCTTGGTGCTCAAAGTTCCAAAATGTCTTGAAACTCGCCAAGGCCTCTTCACTTCCTTTTGGTGATCATGATTGACTACAGCTGGTAGCTCTGTGCCAACATTAAAAAAAAAAAAAAAAGGGTTTGTTTGACAGCACTGATTTGATGGACTAAAACAAAGTTCACTGGGAAAGTCCCAAAAAAAACACCTTCTGAAGGAAAGTTTTGAGAGAGAAAGATTAAGTTGTCTGGCCACAATGACGAGAGGTACGTTTAGAGGAGTAAAGGTGAGGCATCCAACCCCAGGAACACTGTACTGTGCTTCAGCACGGTGGTGGTAGCATCATGCTCTGGGGAAAGCGGATGGAAGAATGAAGAAGGAGGAAGACCTCTGAATAATTTAGCATGAAAAAAATTCAGCGAGACGGTTGAAACTTGGACACCACCGGGTGTTTCAACAGGACAATGCCCCAAACACACATCGAAGCTGGGTGTAGATAAAGCAGCCGAACAATAAACTATTAGAAAAGCCTTCCCAAAGTCCTGACCTCAACTCTGTCAACAATGTGTGGACTGTGCTTTAAAGTCCAGTCGGTGCCAGGAAACCAACAAAGTTGATTGAACTCTATTAATTCTGCCAAGAGGACAGGTCATATGTCCAACCAGATGTCAGAGAGGCTTGTTGATGGCTACCAAAAGGTCAAGGTGCAACTTTCCCAGGGACACTTAACCAAAACACTAGGTTAGGTAAAATTGACCCTGTGATGATTTTAGAAAACCTCAAATAAATGATCATTTGAGCACCAAATCATTAGAGGTTTTATTTCTATCCAGAAATGAACAATTCAAAAAACCATTGGAAGCTCAGAATTACCTTGACATTAGTGTACAGCATGTGTGTACGTAAGCTCCTGTTTACATCATAATTTGATCTACTTGGGCGAAGGGCCAAAGCAGCGCCTACATCTTATAAATGTCGTGGCTCACTATCACTAATGAGATGTATTCCTGTGTAAACGTAGTAAAAGTTATGCGTTTTACAACGTACAGATGTTAGCCTGGATGTAGCCTCAGTATCGAAATTTGGCACCAAATGACAAGACATTGGAGCAATTCGGTCAGTGACATAAAATTATAAATTGGGTACCAAGCCCTTCTGTTATACACCTCGCACCTTCATGCAATCTAATGAGTTCACCTGTGTTGAACCAGGTGGTGGCCCAATAGAGCAGAGGTTACAAAGACTGAAACACAAAGTCAACCAGGGAGACATAAAGCAGCTCAAGCGGTGTTGGGGGGGGGGGGGGGGCAGGTGACAGCGTGGTGGAGGAGAATCAGAGTTTAAGAGTAAATTTCACAGCTGATAAAAGGTTGGAAATAAATCTGTTCGACTTTAAAGTCAAATCAATGCGGCTGCGAGCAGCAGACTGAGTGATGGAAAGGATGGAGAAAGGCGGGACAGAGGTGAAGGAGTTAGAGATTACTGAGTTATAAAGGAGAAAGAAATGAAGATGTGCGGTAAAAAAAAAAAAAAAAAAAAACTTTTGACTGTGTGTGTGTGTGTGTGTGTGTGTGTGTGTGTGTGTGTGTGTGTGTGTGTGTGTGTGTGTGTGTGTGTGTGTGTGTGTGTGTGTGTGTTCGTTCTTGTTGTTGTGATTCATGCATGCTGCTCACTGCTTAACCTTGCCACTGTCCTATGCAAACTGAGTGATGGATGTGTCAATTTCCCAACACACACACACACACACACACACACACACACACACACACACACACACACACACACACACACACACATTATATGCACATACAGTGTGGTCATACTAACCA
This sequence comes from Brachyistius frenatus, assembly GCF_029030835.1. Lineage (NCBI taxonomy): Eukaryota > Metazoa > Chordata > Actinopteri > Embiotocidae > Brachyistius > Brachyistius frenatus. The sequence goes on from NW_027210600.1 coordinate 679,277, forward strand.
TTTCAAACTCACTCCTCCCCTACCAGAACATTACACGTTTAAGGTTCCACAGTCACTGACTCTTAATTAAACAGATTCATCTAATTTAAGTTAACCCTTTGGCTGGCAGTGAGCAGACAGACTTGTACCCGAGTTGTCTGCCTCTGCTCCGTCTGATCACTCCACAGAGGAACTCGTGCTAATACAGCCATTTATCTCTCTTGACACACACACACACACACACACACACACACACACGTACACACACACACACACACACACACACACACACACACACACACACACACACACACACACACACACACACACACACACACACACACACACACACACAAGCCAAATCAATTTGCAATAGGCTTAACAAAGGAGGAGAGGACGGGATAAGGAAGTTGCTCACAGTCATTAATAACGACAAAACAGCAGGCAGGATGGATTCATGCAGGGCAGCGATGGGAATCACACAAACGCTGCATTTGCTTGATATGGGAACGACTTCTACTCCGAGTGTTGGTGTTAAAACTTTCAAGAAGCAATAAATAACAGTTTCTTCACACGAACACACACCTCACACACACACACACACACACACACACACACACACACACACACACACACACACACACATTGTATTAATCCTAACGTGGGCATGTTAAGAATGTTCCACAGACATCTGGCAGACAAACCTCACACAGGACACAAGGTGCAATTTGAATAACTTGCGTGAGTAAGTAATCCAACTTAAATCTTCGGCCGTGTTACATGCATGTTTGTTAGCGCTAGTCCGTTCGCGTTTGCCGAAGTATGTCGCCACGGTATTTAGCAGGAGCTTTGTGCGAACCAGAACCCGATTCCCCGCGGTGACTATGGGTCTGACAACCCTCCCCGGGAATCGTTTGCACTTGTTCCATCGTACTGGGCGTAGACAACTCGATTTGAATTTGAATTTGAACCAATCAGCATGCACCGAAACCGGGCCGACACTCTGCCACCGCTGCAACCGACTACGGCCCGTGTCCACCAAAGCGTTTTTTTTCCTGAGTACAGCACATTTTCTAAATTGTTTTAAAAGAATGCCTGCAGCTTGACGAGGTGCTGAGAGTTTATTCTGCGCTCAATGCCGAATGTTCGGTGATTTTTTTTTCCGGTTGGCGATAGTTGGAAAATATTGATGCTGCATTCGTCACTGTCACCGGCCGTCCAATCACAGGGAAGGAGGGGCGGGACAAACACGGTTGACCATCGACACCGGTGGTTAATTGGTCCGTCCTTCAGAGGGGCTGTGGGAACGCTAATAAGAGCCGAGTTACCAAACTGCATCACAGCGCCACCTCGGTCCTCCAACACGACAACGCCACCGCTCACACCACTTTCAAATTGTACAACGTTTCTGCCGTGCAACGAGACACCACCCCGACTCCCCCGGATGTGGCTCTTTGTAACTTTTTTGTGTTCCCCCCAAAAATTTGACATAAAATCCGATTCTCTGCTCGAGCTTCAGGTGCATGGTGTAATCACTCGTGCTAACTAAAGCGTACAGCTTCCCCCTGCTCCGTGCACGCAACTGTGCAACAAGAACAGTTTCTGAACTTTTGATCGCACCTTGTAGACACACTGAGAGTCTCTGTTGTATGAATAAACTGTAAACATACCACAGAACGTGTTCCTTTAAAATATGCGAAGGTGGAAAAAATTACAAAATACAACAATGACGAGAAACATTCTAAGAACTTTCAGGAATATATAAAAAAATAAAAAATCACAAAAATACAAATATTATATGCCCTGAAATGTATCCTGTAGAAATACCACTTGGACTACATTGGGCAACGAGCAAGTAGACAACACATTTTAAAATGCAGTGACAGTAACCTAGAGCTCTGTAATCATTAAAATGACAAAGGTGGCTCAAGGTATTAAAACAAAACTACTGTTTTTACTTCATCAGTAAAAAACCTAAATCAAAAATAAACATACTACACTGAAGATACTATATTAAACAATGATATAAGTGAACTAGTGCTTCAGATGTCCTGCTGCTTTGATGAAGTAGTAGAAGCAGAAGTCGAAGATGAAGTGCATATTACAATGGATTTCATGGGTATATTTTTCAACACTGAAAAGTTCTCAGCAATTGAACAGCATCTTCAGAGGAGATTGTTCTGCCGCGGGAGACCGAAGATCTACGTACCAAACAAGTCGTCCCTGGCCAGCGCGTAGAGGATGCGTGAGGCTCCGATGAGGTTGCTCATGGCAGCGGAGAATGTGGAGGAATACACCCCGATGGTGACGAAGGGGTTCCAGATGTTGATGTCTCTCAGGAAACTGTAATCCCTCTGAAGCAGGACCCTGGAAGAGTTTTACACAATAACATCAACAGACTACTTACGAATCCATTTATCTTTATTTAATTTCCTTCCGTCACATCATTAACTTCATTTGATTATTTGCAGAGGAGCGAAGCCTCGTTTACACTGATGGAACTCGGTTCCTCGACCTGCTTTTCCACCAGAGGAACCATTGAAGTTCCAGAAAAGACCAAAAAAAAGAAGTCCTTTTGTTAGGGGGCAGTGTTTCCAAAAGATTTGTCTCGCAGCGCTGACTGATGTTGACTGGTTGAGCAGTCAAGTGTTTTTTTTCACAGCATTTTTCAACCGACATTTTCAAAAACCAGCAACTGCAAACACGCAGTCACAATATGATTTGGGTTGAGGTGGAGCGGGAGATTCGCATGATTAGTGCATCAAGTGATAAAGTTGCTGCTTACAAATCTGCAGCAACTGTGTCGCAACTATGACGTCAATATGGATCAAATCTGAGGAAAGTTAAAAGCACTTTGTTGGATCCACAAATATATAAAAAAAAAAATGGAGGCAGTTAAGGCCGATACCAGCAAAGTGTACCTAATAAAGTGGCCGGTGTATATGTCAATATTGCAATATGGAAAGTCATAAAGCAGGATAGCCCACTGACACTATTATCGACCAGCGGTGGCTCATTACAGACACTGCACAGCGGTGTAGTTGGCAGATATGCAGGAAGGAATGGAAGAGCAGTAAAATGCAGCAATAAATGTTTTCCTGGCAGCATTGTTATGTTGTTTTTTTTCTCAATTCTGCTTTGATGTAGTTTTGTTTTTGGTGCAAAAGTAATATTTATAGTTCTTGTGATTTTCAATTAAATGTGCCAAAACAACAAGAACGTACCCTTACATTGTATTTTGGGTAATTGTCGAGTACTTTGAAAATAAAGCAAGACGCATACAGGAGCACATATTGTTATCTAATTTACTACTTATGGAAGCATGTATGAAGCACCGTAACGTCCTTCACAAAAGGCAACAACGGCAAAGAGATCCAAACAAAAGGAAAGATCCTTAAAACTACTACAACCTAGCCTTGGCAAAATTCACACGCACCAACATCACACACGAGACATTTTGGTTTTACTACATTCATATCAGGAGATCAAAATCAAATGGTCGAAAGGGCTGCGTGTCATTTCAAACTCGTTTGTTCTGGTGGGGGGGTTGAACGTGCCGACGTATGATGAGACAGAACAAGATTGAAAAGGAAGTGATGATTACTCTGCCGGGGCGCCTGAAGATGAGATCCTGGAGTACAGTGAGTGTGTGTGTGCGTGCGTATGTCGACGTTGGTGTACTAGACATGGAGAAAGAGAAATCAGAGTACAGAAAACCCAGCGGGGGGGTGTGATTACAGCCCCCCCCCCCCACCCTCCTTTCAATACAACACAGCCAGAGAGATGAGAATTAGAGTATTCCCTCTCTCTCCTGATCCATCTCAATCTCTCTTAGCTCGGCACGCGCACACACACACACACGCACACACACACACGCACACACACACACACACACACCATCTACTCTCCTCCCTCATCCCCTTCATCATGATGTTTTTAAAACCCATTCGAGAGCTTTTTCTTCTGCCTCATTTTAGTTCTACTTGTACCGGTGTCCAACCTCTGTCTCTGTTTCGCTCCCTAATTAACAGTCTCATCACGTTTTCTTTCAGGTCCACTGATTTTATTACTTATTATCATGGCCCTATTAAGTATTGTTCACTCCATCCAAAGATCTGAGAACACTATTATTTCACATCGAGCCTGAGAGGCAGTCGGCAGGCGACGCACGCACACACACACACACGCACACGCGGCCACACACACACACACACACACACACACACACACACACACACACACACACACACACACACACACACGCATACGCGGCCATATATGCATATATATATGCACACAGGTTTATCTTTCACCACAAAACAAAGGTTCTGCAGAGAAGTTACCGTCACCCTCGAAATTAGGAAATGTTGACTAATTGTTTATTTGGTGTGTGTGTGTGTGTGTGTGTGTGTGTGTGTGTGTGTGTGTGTGTGTGTGTGTGTGTGTGTGTGTGTGTGTGTGTGTGTGTGTGTGTGTGTGTGTGTGTGAAACAGAGGTGAGTGATGATGTGGGTCAACACCTATAGGTTGATTATTAATTTCTCTGACGTGCAGCAGGCACAAAATAAATCTCCAAAAGCTTGACATTTCCAAACTGGCTCTCAAAAACAAAGCCGCCGCGGACTGGGTGACAGCGATGACAAATGGTGTGTGCGTGTGCATGTGAAAGAGAGAGAGGGAGCATGTCCATGTGTTGGGTCATAATAGACCGAGCAGCAATATGTATTCCGTGTTTTATAATTTTCTGTTTCTTCGAAAGCTGTGTATTCATTACCCAGAGAGTACACACACATGGTAAATGTGGCCGTGTGTGTGTGTGTGTGTGTGTGTGTGTGTGTGTGTGTGTGTGTGTGTGTGTGTGTGTGTGTGTGTGTGTGTGTGTGTGTGTGTGTGTGTGTGTGTGTGTGTGTGTGTGTGGCCTGCATAGTACTTATTGATCAGATCACCCAGCTGAAATGAGCTCTGCCATCGAAATAAAGAGGAGAACAAAAGCGCGAGGGAGCGAGTGACAGATTAAAGGAGCTGGTTTAGAGACGAGGAGGAAACAAAGCTCGACGACTAAAAGGAACCCGGAGAGATTGTTGGGCCGATTGTTCCCGCTCCGTCCTCCCGCTCATTTGTTTACCATCTTTATTCATGCCCTCATTTGTGTATTCATGCATATTCATCTTTTAATCCATCATGTGTTTGCTGTTCTGCCCTTTGGTCGAACATTATGGATTAATTAACCTGTAATTTTTCAAATGGGATGAAAAATGAAGTGCTGACACCAGGAGTGAGTGTGTGTGTGTGTGTGTGTGTGTGTGTGTGGGTGGGTGTGTCTAGGTGTATTATAACGCCAGTGTAAACACTGCCATCCCAAACACACTGTATGCTGCTCTTGGAGGGCGAGGTCACCCCTCATCAGGAGTAATGTAACGACTCAGGATAATCTAGTTTAATGATCCTAAAGAGTGTCCGATAAATGGGATCAGAGCTAGTTTGATGGCTCTGGTTTATGGCTAACATCGCTGTTATGCTCATTACACCATTATGTGACCATTTGAGTCTCTGGATTATAAACCCACCGGTCGTGGAAGTCGATACTGCAACTCTGTAGAATGCAAAGGTTAGTTTATCTTATGAATCCAATGACAGATTTGTATTTTTACTGCAATTTTCTTGGTTGACCTCTCCGTGTTTGCCAATAGTGACGGGCAGATACAGTACTGATGTTTTTAGATGTGAGTGTAGATGACGGTCGTTATTTGTGCTCTTGCACTGACAAATGTTAGATGGAGTTTAGAGTATTTCTCAAGCACCAATAACTCCTCCAAAATCTGGATCTATTTGTCGTTTCCCTCAGGCCTCCACTCTATAATCGCATTACAGCGGCACTAATCAATATTTTCAAAATTAAAGGTCCCATATTGTATAAATTCAGATTTCCATTTCTGTTTTGATCGTAAAATAAATCGAGATGCTGTATAAATACTGTGAAAGTGTCAAAACAGTCCGTCCACTGAGAAATGCTCCCCCGTATTTAGTAACGGTGCTGTTTGGATTTTTTTTTTTTGTGAGTTTGTGATGTCACAAACGCATGCTCGTGTCATATGTCTGTCCTCAGGACGGCCCACTGTCCAACCGGTCATTCTGTCACAGAGCTAGCAAGCTACACCTCTACAATGTGTTTCAGCCTCTTTTAACTTCTTGTTTTGGTTTTCTACTCCAAACAGTCTTTTCTTCAAAAGCAACAGCAAGTATCTGTTTCAGCCTTCTGGATATGGAAATATGTCTGCAATAATATTTTAAGTTGTTCTGCCCCCTACTGGACAGAAACAAATCCTGCAGCTTTAAAAGACCACCTGAAATGTTATCGTTACTTCTTTAACGTGACATTATATGGTGATAAACGCATCTGAAGTGTAAAGTAATAAGCTTTTATCAATATTAATGGGAGTATGGTGACTTTATCCGATTGGATTTTTAGTTGCATCCACTTGCGCAGCATGAGGTCACTACTGATGATGCTCTGTTTTCCAAGAAGTTCAAGTCACTATTTTGCAGGCATCTTTAAGCAAATGGATCACATAGTAATTCCAGTTAAAGGCGTGAGCGAAAGAATCACACGCCACAAAGCTGGAGGACGACGAGAGACAACCAGCTGAGCTATTCAGATTTTTAGTCTAACATGAATCAAGCTCTAAAAGCATTGGACGCTGCCTCTTTCATTTGATGCCCCTGTTTCCTAACTGCCCACTTCTTCCCTAACCCAGACTTTTTATTAAAAATATGAAGCCTGAAGGCCAAGATGAGATAACTGTGATAACATCGCTGTGACATCAGGGTGAGTTTTGCACTGGCTCAGTGTTGGGCATCAGGTATGGAATGAGAAAGTACTGAACGTGTCTGTTTTGTACAAGTGCAGCATCATCCTAACCATTGTTGCATTTAAAATGCATGATATAAAAGTATAATAGAAAGTCTCAGCTGAAAGACATGAAAGGGGGGCAATTCTATGGTACAATTTCCCACCATGCCAGTGGGGGGGAAAACAAAGAGGAACTCTTTTCTACAAGCAAAGCCAGTGTCAAAACCCTCAGAGCAACACTTCAAACCAGTCGGAGCAGCCTGAACATGCAGATCTCAATTCGCCAAAAGACCTATGGGACCTTCACAAAGTCTGTATTCAGCCCGGTGTGCTTTCAATGAGCTCGGGCCTCTTAAAGGTGACTGAATCGACTCCACAGCAACAAATGCACCGGCTGCACCTTTTACTGTTGGGATTTAGTGTTGGTCTTTAACCTCACGTCACCTCAACCTTGCAGAGTGTAGCCGCGGTACCCGAGAGGTGAAGAAGAGACACGCAGACACATAAAGTAGATGGTGAGGAAGAGGAGGCAAGCAGAGACTAAAAAGGGAGCCAGAGAGGGGTTGTAAGACTCGGTGACGGGGAGGGAGGGGGAGAGCTAAGTGCTCTCAGGGGAGTAGGCTGTGGTTAAGGATTATTAAATGGGATCAATAACTAACAAGGCCTCTGTGTGTGTGTGTGTGTGTGTGTGTGTGTGTGTGTGTGTGTGTGTGTGTGTGTGTGTGTGTGTGTGTGTGTGCGTGCGTGCGTGCGTGCGTGCGTGCGCACACACCTTTTCTCTCCCTCTCTCTGTCCTTCCCTCCACTGCACGTCTCTGCTTTTTCAAGGCCTTTCTTCGTCGTCTTCTTCTTCATCTTCTTCGTAAAATGTTCATCAAACTCGTCCTGATGCCCTCATCTCGTTTTAAGGCTGCTCTCCACTTCGTTATTTCCCATTTTCAGCCTCTCTATTCAGTCATTCTTTGCACCAACTTCTCATTTTCAGCCACTTGTTTGCATTACTTCATCATTTGCAATAGCTGTTTGGAACAAGCAATGTTAACCTGCAAGTTAACATTTTTCAAGGCGATTGGATGGATTGCCGTGAATTTTGGGACAGACATCAAAGGCACCCAGATGTTGAATATTAATAACTTCGGTGAGGACATTTTCTTTTACCACCAGCAAGTCAAAGTTTTCCCAACTATCTAGTTAAAGTCTCATTATGCAAGAATAGGTACTTGTTGCTGCTGGACACGAGCCTGGTTGCGCCGACTGCAGCTCACAGCTTCGGTTTTCTTTCGCTGTGAATAAAGTCTGGTAACTTGGAATCGTATCAGCGTTTGCGCAGGCACTGTGAAGAGCGGACCAATCAGAGACAAGTGTCGGTGGTTAACGGCGTTTGTCCCGACCCTCCTTCACTGTGATTGGACGGCTGGAGACAATGACAAGCGCAGCGTTAGTCGATTTTTCAACTCTCCGTGACCGGAAATAAATCTTTGAACATTCAACGCGGAATAGACGCTCAGCACCTCGTCACGCTGCTGCCGTTCATTAAAACTATTTGAAAAAAAACGTGCTCCGCTGCAGTGTCTGCCAGTTTTAGGGCATGCTGATTGGTTAAAATGAACCAGAGGAATGCCCCTAGTACGATGGAACAACTGTGAACGACTCCCTATCTACAGAACAGACCCATATTCATGAAGTGAAAATCACCTCGTGACAATGGGTCGGGTTCGCACCAGGCTAACTGGACGCGCCTACAATTTTTAGAGTGTGGAGTTTATTTATTTGCATGCTGGCCTGAGACGAGGCGAGATGACATTGAGGTGAGGTATCCATCAATAATGTGTACAACACCAAGTGCCTGTCAACCCCTTTTAAATGAAAAGCCCAACATCCAAACCCCTCTGTCACTGGAATCCTCCCCGTCTGAAGCTCTTCACCCGCGTGTCTCTCCCTCCAATCAATGCAGATTTTTCTTTAGAGAGGACATGTTGACGAGGACTTGGCCTGTACCGCTGTCATTGTCCTGCCCCCCCCCCCCACACCCACACACACACACACACACAACCCCACCAAAAACAAACCGGGACGGCGTTGAGGGAAAAAAAAAAAAAAAAAAAAAAAGAGGGGGCGAAAGTGACTGGAATCTCTGCAATGGAGAGATAGGAGCAGAATAACAAAAGGGGGGAGCACGCTGTGTGGATGGATGGACGGGGAGAGGAGGGGACGCCAAGGATGCTGCTGTGGGGTGATAGTGCCCGGAGAAAGGGATGGAGAGGAGGCGACGGAGGACAAGGGGAGGAGGGATGCTGGACTTGTTGCCTTTCAGTGACAAGAGTCTGGACAAGAAGAAGGAGAAAGCCCGAGAAAGACGGGACTTGATGAGAGAAGGGACAAAAAGAACAAGAAGACCTAAAAATGAAATGGACAAAAAAACAAAACATGTTCATGTTCACTTTGGCCACACCCACAGGGAGCTGAGACAGAAAGTCTAACTGCAGTTATTGTTGTCTTCAATGGTTTTGTAAACCAGTCTGTTCTGGTTCTGGTCTTTGAGTTCCTGCTATACAAAGATGCATGAAAGATGGAGCAGTCTGGCATTCGGGAACAAATGCAGATGCTAAAATGTGTTATTAGCCAGCAGTCAACGAGCTCATTTTAGCATGAAGCCCGGGAGCAGCAGCTGTGGAGCCTCGTCCTCACTGTGAGAACAACCCAGGAAGTGAGCGGCCCAGCCAAGAAATAGTTCCAGCAGTTTTAGTTTTGTTTTCCATTTCGGGGTTTGTATGGATCAGTCAACAGAGGTGACAGTAGGCAGATTTTTCTTGACAGAGGAGTTTCCACATTTTTCTGGACTTCGTGCTAAGCTAAGCTAACCTGTAGCTTCATAGTTGGAGAGATGAGAGTGAACCTTCGTCCTGGCTGGGAACGGGTTTATTACGATGCGTGCGCGATGCCGTTTTGTTCATTGAACAAAGACGTCGAACTCCGCTGCCTCCAACCGAGGTGGAGTTGAGTACCGGAGGCACACAAGAGGGCAACCGGGGGGCGGAGCCGCCACACCGCGCGGAGCTTTCAGGTTCCAGGTGGCGGGTCGGAGCTCGGCGTCACTGGACGGAGACCCCGTACCGGCCTCCACACAACCTCGACACCAAATGTACCTGCCCTCGGAGAACATTAGGCGGAGGTGGTGGGGAACGTGTGGGTGTCTGGCCTCCGGTCATGAAGCCACAATCGCTGCGACAGCTTTGTTTTTGTTTACTGAGCGTCCCGGCGATGGATGAACCAAAAGCTACAGATTAAACTGAGCAACTTCATCTTCACTCTAATTTCACCCTTTTGGTCATTTTCAAATTTTAAATACGTTACTTTATTATTCTATGACGCACAACACACTTTGTTAATTTTGTAATGACGAGTTATTGAAGCTAGTTTCTGTCTGGAGAGCCTGGAAATACTGTGAAGTCAGTTAGAGTTCATCAGTTCTGTTTTATTTTCATCTTTTGGTGGACAAATTGTAGTTCATTTCTACTTCGGCTCGTCTTTTCTCATCTTTCGGATAAATAAATGCACCAATTTTGATCTGTGAAACGTGTGTCTCACCTGTTGGTCCCTCAGACTCCCTCAACTTTCTGCCATAATGTATTTTTTTATTCTTCCACTGCAGGGTGCTTCTGCAAACCAATCCTTAATAGTTTGAGGCCCATCTTTAGGTCACTGGATTTAAAAAAATAAATAAATAAATTTAATAACCAGCCAGGAACTTTGTCTTCGATGGAAAAATAGGTAAAGGTCTGGCAGAGAGGAAACAACAGAGAAGGACATGTTGAATGAGTCCAAAAATTAACAAAAGTATGTTTCTGAAAGGAAACCAGAGCTTGGAGGGACAAAATATTGAATAGGAAAACAGAG
>NW_027210600.1:692500-752500 GCF_029030835.1 Brachyistius frenatus
CCAATTCATTTAAATGGGAGGGACAGAAAATTAGGAACACCTCAACCTACAGTTTCCAAAAATCGCCCTTACATAAATCAACACCTGTTCAGTCAGACTGAATAACAGCTGAATATTATGATCTTCATGAAGGGAGGATTTACTGCTGGGCTGCTGTATTCCACCGAATACTTCACCTGTCAGTGGTTTTAATGTGATGGCTGATCGCTGTATGAGTGCAGCTATATTGTGCTTTTTTTAGACGTATTCACACAGATGTGTTTGAAAAGGTTAAAGTAATGCTGTACCCATCTTGCAGTAGAATTATTTCCCACTCACACTACCAATGGTGACATCCCATAATAATTAGATCTTCCTGTGGCTGCAGTCCCCGTGGAGTCTCGTTTCAGGCGTGAGGGCTCCCGACATGTGGTGCGGTGGCGCCGCGACATGACAGATGACTTTAATAGAAGCAGTCATGTTTTGAATCCATGACAACTTGCCTGCTCGTCTGCACAATATCAGGACAAACAAAATAAATCTCTGACACATGTATGCATGTCAGAGTGTGCGTTATCGTGAACAACTGGTTGTGTGAGATAAATGAACAGATTTTTCCACCTCGGTGTTTTTGGGTTCTACTCGTGCTGATCAGCCGTGGTTCTATAAAAGGACATATGATGATTTTATTTATATGATATTTTAGAGGAGATCTCACAACGTGCACACTGAGTGGGTACGCAATTTATTCCTCATTTCTCAAACCATTTGCTCTTGAACAATAGATGTTACTTGACTGCTTGGGCCATGATAAATATTGGTCTTCCTGCAGTTTCCTTGCAGAAATTCAATAAAGTTGTATGATGCACTTCCGGTACTGTTGGTCATATTGTTCCAGGAGTGAGCTGCCTTAACGTAACAGAAATAGTCTTGAATGCAAATGTTTGTTCGGCAAGCAGGACATGAAATATAATGCAGGGGTACTACTTACAAGCAGGTAATTCATAGAAGCTCCTTTCTGACCCATTAAAAAGTAAACTGGTTATTAGAATAGACGGGACCACTTATCATCTCCTGATAGCGGCTGCAGGAGGGTCAATGAAAGCATTCTTATCGGCACTTAAAAGTCAAACGTTGAGCTTTTTTCCACCGAAATTCAAAATCAGACTATTGTTTAAATCAAGGGAAGAGCAAACAGTCAATTACAGTCAGAAGATTGAGATAGAGATTCATTTTCCAAACAGAATATCCGACATAAACTTCTGACAAGATGAGAATTACGAGTTAAATTAAAGTAACGTGGTTTAGGATGAAATGAGCAACTATTCTTCCTGGTTTTTTTCACATTAACGAGCATTTTAAAAAGACAAAAGTCTATGAGGCACACTGCCGGCCGACATGAGGGTGAACTGAAAACAATAACCCCACGTTATTATCCATTTTCTCCAGATAGATAACACTTCCTATCAGTTGAACTGAACTGAACTCATTTGGTTTATTTGGCATAATAAACCAAATGACCCCGAGAAAACTCCAGATAAGACGGGGAGGGAAAACCAATAAAACAGGATTTTACATCACGTGCTTACGTCTTCTGTATTTCATAATCAAACCGTCTGCACAGCTCAGTGCTGAGGAACTTCTTCTTTCACTTTCAGCTCCACCTTCTCTGTTCCTTTTTACCATCCTGCTTTGATGACGATCTGTTATGTTTCCTGTACAGTCAGCTGTAGTCGTGCGACCAGATTTCCACAGAAGCCTTGGGCACCATTACAGTAAGCTGTCGAGCACGCAGCAGGAAAAGGAGGCTGAAGGGACAATCAGCTATAACACCTCAATAGACTTTAAAAAAAAAAAAAACTACTCTAAAAACCTAATCAATTGTGGGGAGGCATTTGCATTTCCACTACATTGCTGACCGTGTTCCTTTAATTACCAGCCTTTTTATGTTTGAGGACTCCTCAGAGCCTGAACTCAAGTACCCTTTGATCAGCACCACCCATCAGGCTCATAATGTCTTCCTTTCAATGTGCTTTAAACAGGATGTTATTTAACACTGTTAATTTTTTATTTTTTTAAACATTACGTTTTCATGTTGTCATTATTTAGTTATGTTTAGATTAGCAGGCGCTCCACTGACAGACAGACAGACAGACAGACAGATATCAGGGTTCATCTGTCAATTTAGCTACTTAATGGTCAACTTCTGCTCCGTCAAAACTTTCAGGGAACTATTTAAATGGTTTAACCTTTACTTTTTAGCTATCCCACTACTACCTGCTATACTTTTAGTTTTCCATTTTAACAACCTTTCCGATACGTTTAGCTACAGCATCTATTTAACCAATTTAGTTGTTACTTTATGCTAACTGTGGCTGCGTCTCACATCGCATACTTATATTTGCTGATTTGAGTTCTTAAGTGGTAAAATGCAGTACACAACAAGTACTCAAACAGTGTACTCATTCAAATTAAGTATTTCACTTTTTCCCCTCCACCTTCGTCACTATGGCAACGCAGCAACCTAAAGCATTTCCTAATTGCGGCGGTCCAGCGAGGTGCAGGTGTTTAAGAACACTACACAAGTGAAAGTTGTGCACGTCCACACAAAAGTGATCATTTTTCACCAAGTACTTCTAAACTGTTGTCGGACAGAAGACGTCAGTATGTTTATTGCGCGTGTTAAACGGAGGACATGAATAAATGTTCATTTCTGGGTAAAATAATAAAAGCCAGCAGATATGTCGGCAGGTGATGCGTTTAAATGTTACGCTTATTTCTGCTAAGTGCAGGACAGCAGTGTGCGATTTGAGCCAACACTACGCTGTCGAAATTCACAGCCAAGTATACTAACAAGTGACATTTCGAGCTTTGGTCAACTGATTCTCCATTAATTTACTTATTTCAACCATTTGTCCATTTCTCATTTAGTTCAACTGTTTCTCCATTAATTTGAGCAAAATCACAGAATTCATCTGCCCATTTAAGGAACTGCCTCAACAATGAATCCTTCATATTTCCATATACCACTTTTTATCAGTGACTTCCAGCAAATACTTTTAGTCATCCTTTCAAAAACATATCCAAGCTGACCATTTCCACCATTTGTCGTTTACTTCATGCCAACTCTTTCAGCTGCTTATACATTCGTTTAGCTATCTATTCAAACTATTCATCAATTATTATCTTTTTCAACTGCTTAACCTTTACTTCTGTCACCGTTTATCATCCAACAACTTCAACGATCAGTCCATTGATTAATGTAGCCATGTATCTCAACCACTGATGCATTACTTTCATGCACCCTTTGACCTCTTCACTCACTTGCTAACTCGTTTTCACGCGCTCTCAGTCGCAACACGTAATCTTCAACTCACTCGGTATGTGGAATGTTTTTTTTCCGAATGAAAACATCATTTCTTTTCTGCTGGGGTACAAGCAGCCATGATTAGGACTCCCTGCTGTGTGTGTCCCCGGTAAGTTTTGACTGACCACAAATAGGTGCAGATCTACGCATGTGTTATTTTTTATTTCACTTTAATAATCTCCGAGGGGAAATTTCTTCACTACAGCAGGGGGGCTCTCAGGGGGGAGATGCTGCAGCAGGCTGCCACTAGCGCGGCGCCAGGTAACCTGACCTGAGGTGCATGTTTTTGGATGATGGGAGGAAGCCGGAGAACCCGGTGAGAACCCACGCAAGCACAGGGAGAACATGCAAACTCCACACAGAAAGGCCCAGGACCGGATTCGAACCCGGAACCTTTTTGCTGTGAGGCGACAGTGCTAACCACTGCACCACCGTGCCGCCCAAAATCAGCTCACCTCAGTTATCACCTCAGACACGCTATAATCTGACATGTGAACAAGGCTTCACAAACACAAGTCATGTGAGGGCCGCCTTGTGGTCTCCGTGTCGTGTCATGTGAGTCTGAGCTCAGTGTTAACTTGTCCCACAGCCTCCAACCGTCAGTGACGACCAAATAATTGCGTATCCAACGTTAAATCTACCAATAGAACTACACAACGTATAGTTTTGTACATATTTAGATAACTACAGCAGACGAGAAGCATTTGGAAACATACGCAGATACAGAGCACAAGTAACGCTTGATTCTCCAGGAAAATATATAACACTGCAGAAGTAGAGAAAGGGTGTGTGTGTGTGTGTGTGTGTGTGTGTGTGTGTGTGTGTGTGTGGTAGGCAGATACAGGGAGGACGGTGCAGCAGGGTAAATGATAGCTGTATTGATCTCCAATGCTCTTTTATAGCACCATCATGTCAGTTTAGCACCCTGGCAACACTCACTTTAGACAACACTCAATACTGAACTCTGGCACTCAGCAGAAGACAGATAGAGAGAGACAGATAGAGAGAGACGGATAGAGAGAGACGGATGGAGAGAGACGGATAGAGAGAGACAGATAGAGAGAGACAGATAGAGAGAGACGGAGAGTGAGGACAAATAAATAGAAAAAAGTAAATACCAACTGCTTCATGGAGGACTGGAAGACTTAGCTGCTCTAACCTTAACAGCAGACCAAAGTCACCCATGTGCCCACTGCACTGTTGCCAACTGTAGCCTGATCCAGTTATCTGTCAGTCACTTTAAGTGTTTGTGCACTTTTATACGATAGGTGCTGCATTAGAGTGATGACACAGACAAATATACAGACCACTGAATGAACGATGTGAGGATCCTCACTTGTTATCTGTATCAAATAAATGAGTGAGGACAGAGACCCGGTGGCGAAGCTTGTTCCCATTATTTTGTTCACGTTCGTGTACACATGCTGCAGTCGTTGGATTGGTTAACTGACACCTGGTGTTGGATAACATGCAGTTGGAATAAATGGTTTTGAAATTGGCCACCTCTGCTCTGATTCTGTTTAGTGAAGCAGAAAATGAACTCTGTCTGCATGATCTGATAGCCTCTAAGTATTGGATTTCATCTGATGAAAACAAAACATGCAAACATCCGTTACTGCAGGAACACATTCATACTCAACGGTTTAATCAGCTCGTTTGGATATGTGTACTGAAAGGTCTTTCTATTTACTATGCAAAGTCCCCTGAGGCGATTTATTCATGCTGCACGATCGTGGATGAAAAGAGAATCACGTGGTTTGTTTTGTTGTTTTGCTTAGAATTGAGATCAAGATATATATATATATATTTTTTTTTTTATATAAATGTTTATTGCACTCACTTTACCTGATAGAGCCCAAAAGCAATATAACGGTGTCTGATACAGGACCGGTGTTCTGCAGAATTCTGCCTGCCCACAGAGAATTGCACGCAGGTTGCGAGATGCATATTTTCGACAATGTGAATTTCGGCTGACCTAAGCTGAAAATAACGGGCTGCGTTACTCGGCAACTAAAATCAGTTCCAATGAAAAATGCTTGCACTCTTTATCTCCAAGTAAGAAAACGTAAAATATTAGCTTAATACGAATCGAATGGTTTTATCAGCAAAATCGATCACCACTGATTAACTGTACAAAGAAGATGACATTGTTTTTAAACAGTAGACCTGTGAGGTGCATGCTGTTCTCAGCGGGCGGGCACAACTCGGCATGACACTGGCGCATCCACTTTGTTTTTAGCCTACACGGAGCAGCTTCGTGGATTTCTCTCTCATGGTTTAGTTTTCTCACAGCTGGTTTCTGCTGCTCTGCGTCACCACGTTGTTTTCTGTTGAGGGGGAAGCGGGAGCGTTTCTTTTGATGCAGTCGGCATTTAGAATCGAGATCGCGATTTTAATACGCTTAATTGTGCGCTAATACGCTATTCGCTGCTGTCTGCTTGTTTGTGGATGTTCATGACAGAACTGAATGCATCACAGTAATTAAAAGTAGTATCAAACCAGAACACTGTGAAACGCAAAATAGTAAAACTATGTTACACGTGTTACTGACCGGTCGCAGGAGCAGGCCACCAGCACGATGAGCATGATGTAGATGATAAAGGTGAAGATGACGGCTGTGATGGTGCCACGGGGGATGGAGTAGCTGGGATTCTTCAGGTCGCCTGGTGGAGGAGACGGGTTTGACTGTATGCCCACCCACAGATAATCAGATCACACACACACACACACACACACACACACACACACACACACACACACACACACACACACACACACACACACACACACATCCTACCTGACATGTTCGAACCCGCCATGATGCCGGTGCAGCCATTGAACATCACAGCGAAAACAGTGGCAAAGGTCATCATGGTTCCAGTTGTGTAATCTACGGTGTAGTCGGCTGCAGGAAGACAACAACAGATAAGTCCCTGTAGTTGCGCTTTTATCAGCACCATCAGTCTCTTCAGAGAAAGTTCAATTTGGTTTGTTGGCAGACACCTCTGCACCTGCTCGCACGCCAAACTTCATCATGTTTGCGAGCATCTGAGAAAACAAGTCTTGAGCAACCTTTCCTGTTGTTTACAGAGCCGCCGACTCTATCACATGATTTATCTGGAAAAACTCTGTTCACAGCTTCGAGCTGTGAGACGATCCACTCTGTCTTTTCCATTCGCGACAAGACACCAATATTCAAGAAAACAAATCTTCTTTGATGAGGCTGAGTGTGCACGATGGGAAATGTGTCGCATATGCAAGGACAGAGGAGACTTTCGATCACTAATCCCAAAGCTGTCTAACATGAGTCATAACTAACACTTTCAACTTATTTAATCTGCACTTTTTGCCCTTTTATTAATTAGAGAATAATTTCAGTTTTACATCGGAGAGTTCAAACACAAACAAAACCACTAAAACCTGTAGTGACCGTGTGTTTGTAAAGCCATCAATTCAACCGTGCAAACGGGCCGTAGAGTCTGAAATTCAGGCCCTTTGATCCAGTAAACACGATCATTTTCTAGACCCTTTTTCTGGACTCGAAACTATTCACAATGTTCGTTCTAATCATGAAATCAATTTGACATGTTATGTGTATGTGCGTTTTCTTGTGTTTGAGTTATCAGGATTATTCAGAGCCTGTGAATGAGAGTGAGAGAGTGAGATAGTGTGTGTGTAATCATTTTCACGTGAGCATGCCAGAGTTGCAGCAGTTCGCTCAGTAATCATGTGCTTGGATATAAATCCCTGCAAACAGATCGGAGTGCTGGTTTAGTTATTAAGATCGGGAGAACGCGCCCAACATCTAATTACAGACCGATCGGAACTTTCGTTAGTGCCGGAAGAAGATTACACGCTTGGAGAAAAACCGGGGCACGCGGGCAGCACTCTCCGAGGCCTCGCTTGCTTGCTTTCTTAGCAGCGGTGAGGGATCATTACGACTCCAATCCCACCGGTTGGTGTCAACATCCGCACAAAGGCAGCTGCGATCATGAGGCACTGGATGACTCACGATGCTGTTCGCCGTCATGTCTGTGCGGTCAATGTGAAGCTACCATCAGCGGCTGGTTGTCTCAGCTTAGCACAGCAGCTCTGTCCAAAGGTAACTCCATCTTCCTCACAGCATCTCTGAGGTTCATTTATTATTTTTGTACTCAAATTTGAGAGTAAAAGTGGATTACTGTAATTACACGGAATTCAATATGATTAACTCATTTAAAATTATGCTTTTTTTTTTAATCTATCAAAGATTTGAAAAAGAAAAAAAATCTATTTGTGCCTTCTTACTAAAAAAATAAAAAAAAAAAAGGTTTGAAAAGAGACAAATTGGTCCAGACTGTAATTAAATTAAAAGGAAATTGATTAAGTATCATTTTGTTGTCAAATGTTGCATTCCTTTATCTAATAGCATAAAGGACACTGTCCACACTTCATAGCTCGTCTTTCATCTCCTGAATGACTCAGCAGTTTTTTTCAGGTTGATACGACATGCCTGATGGTAACTTCTGTCTGATTCTGACTTGAAGTTTTCTGTCTTAGTGCCGAGCCAACTACTTCCTGAACGCTTTGCAATCCCCATTAAAGTTAGTTTTCTTTGGTCCAAAAGTTATTGTTTAAAAGTTATTGACCTCTTCGGGGGACATGAATCTGAGACTTAAAGTCCAATAATATTTATGCAATCTAACTGATTCCAACTGTGCTGTCTGGAGGACATCCTGGGCTTTTAGTGATGCATTAGTTGCAGGGGTTTGGCTAACAGGGCACGCGACTTTCTTTTCAAAATGGCGGGCGTCTCAACGTCCACATTTTTTGGCAACAATTGATAATTTTTTTGCAGATATTGTGTTTCTGTTGCTAATAATCAGATTGTTTTAAATCTGAGAGTCTGAAATTCAATTTAGTACAATTTCAGAAGGGTGCAGTAATTTTAAACCATTCAAAATATAACTTTTATTCAATGTCCTTCATAGTGGACAGCCCAAACAAAAATTGCTGTAATATGTTTCTTTCAAACATAAATACTTAAATGATCTAAAAACATTCTAATTTGCAAAACCTTTTTTCATCTGGATCTCAGGAGGATAAGTCACTCCTAATGAGTCCCTCCTAACATGATTGGTATGAGCACACCTCGTTGTTCATGTTTGGCCCTGAACTCCTCCCTCTTACCCTTCAGGTTCCCGAGCAGCGTGTCCAGCTTGAAGCCCGTAAAATTGGCTGTGGTGGGAAACCCGGGGCCCGTCCCGTTGATGGGCGGGTTGAACGCGGCGGACCTGGGCAGTAAGATGGTTCGAGGGTTCACCGCGAAGAAGCTGACGAAGACGGTGCCCAGGACAAATATGACCACGAGGAAGATGAGGAAGGTGGCCTTGGCGTAGATGTGGGCTCCCACCAGGCACACCAGCAGACACAGCAGGGCGACGCCGGTGGCGTAAAGCAGGGACCACCAGTAGCCCGACGGCAGGATCTGGTACGCGGAAGTAGCCACCGTCCCGTCTAGGAAGAGGACGAGATGAGAGGGGCGTCTTAGTGACGGTGATATCTTAATGTTTATAGCATGATGCTATAACACAAAAGGTGAATATGAAGAGGTGCGTTTCAAAAGCTCCAAACCAGCAACAGAAAACTCTCAATTTTTCAGCATGTTTTACCGACGGCCTGATCGTTTCTAGAAACGTCCTGCTTCACAGTCACACGAGATTTTCTCAGTCAGTTAGGTTAGGTTAGGTAGTTACTTTATTAATCCCCAAGGGGAACTTTTATCGCTACAGCAGCATACAGGAAGCAATAAAATAATAATAAAATAATAAAAAGCAATAAAATAACAGTAAAAAATATATATATATATTAAATATAAAATGCACAGTATATACAGTACAGTATATATACATATTTTATATATAAACAACCGGGGATTAATAAAGTGAAATAAAAAAATTAAAAAAAATTTAAAACACAGACAACAGTGGTATTGTTATTTGACTAAGTTACTGAGCAGCTTAAGCATTTCTTATTTATTATCACGCTGACTGTTCTCACCAGTGCCCTGCACTAACATATTAAAGACTTTTCCATGATTTTCCATAAGTTTCTATAACTATGACCTCTGGGTTTGGTTAAGCTGTTTTCTAAAGGAGGCTATGCTCCGTGTTTCCATTTACATTAGATGGGAAAAAAAACAGCTAGGTATTGAGCTTTATTCTGTAAAATCAATGATTTGCATGTGAGATCAGTTTGACATTCAGGGAAATACACTGTTAATAATTAGACGATAATATCAATATTACACTCACAAGTCTACTGTAAAGATTAAATCAAATCCATCAGCCACTTAGTTTAGCTCAAAGACTAGAAGCAGGGAAAGCGCGTACCTCTGTACAAAGGTAGAAAAAAAAATCCACCAGTCAGACCTCACTAATTAACATGTTGTATTACCTTTGATTAATAATAAAAATTAAATGAAAAACAAAACATTGTTGCTATGCTAAGCTACACTGCTTATATCTACTGTGCAGACCTGAGGTATTATTCTTCTCATCCAAGTCACAGCAAAAAAAGTTAACAGATAAGTTGTTTATTTTGTCTATGATGTGTGTTCTGTGTTGTAAACTAAAAATAACAATTTATTGTCACTAATATTCTCTGGTTTCTTTCAAATAAAGTTCAGTTGCCTCATCTTCCCACTGTTAAATACGCCGCTCCAAATCGCATTATCTTCTCGGATGTTCATGATAAAACATAATGATGACAGATTTTTGAGAAGCGGTGTTAAATAATGCTGATGTGGCGGTATCATCGCAGCTGTAAAACCTCAACTTACCTTCTGGAGCTCCAAATGTGGCCACGATGGCTTCAACCAGGCCGAGCACAAAGAGAGCACTGCCGCACACGTTCGCCAGGAAGAACATGATGCCGATGCTGCCGCCGAACTCCGGACCCAACGCTCGGCTGATCATGTCTGAGAGGTCAGTTAAGGCAAAGTGTGCTTGTTTTGTTGGATTACAAAATAGGCTTTTTGGGAAATTCATTTGTGTTACCACCACCGTTGTGTTTGCTATGCTACAGCCAGGCGCCGGGTAGCTTAGTTTGGCATAAGACTTCAAAGAAGGTAAACAGCTGGCAAACCCATCGGTTTGTGAACTCCCGTTTCGAAGCCTCCAGTCTGGCATTTTTGCCATCGCTGTCGTGTATTTTTGGTGCCAGAAGAGACGATATTCAGACCTCACTGCTCACCAAACCAGATGTCCCTCAAACAAGCCCCTTTTTGAAGCCTAACATTTAATCAATGATGGGAGTTAGTTTTAGAAGGACCACCAGAAAAACTGATCAGAGCGAGTAAACTAAGCTAATGACTGAAATTAATTGACTTCCCAAGAGAAGATGAATGGGACTCTATTGGAGCCAGCCCCTTGTGGGCCGCAGTAGTACTGCACTTTAAGCACTCTATAAAGCACCTCCACATTGGCTTCACTTTTCAGACCCTGAGCCTACCTTCACTTTTACATACAGCCAATTGTACAACAGATATGTACATGTTTGGAAAGATGAAACACTATAACAGCGTGTCTAAGCCAACGACACAAAAATATAATGCAGCATTTGGGCAAAATGGGCTAATAAAAATTGTTATGAAACAGTAAGCTGCTCAATTATTTCTAATGACCAAAAGTTTAAAGCTTTAGTCTTTCATAATCATCTGCGGGAGGTCACTGCAGCAGAAACTGAATGCCTTGGAGACAGAGCTGCATAATGTGCATGTATTAGATGTACTGGATATGTAACGCATCTTTCCATCCAAGATCACACTTAAAATGGCCTGTTGCGACTTCAGAACAGCACTGATTAAGGAATTTTACCGAATTTATGGGATGCAAACATGCTGGGCTCAATCCCAAATATTTAAAGGATAATTCCGGTTTATTTCAACGTGGCGCGTTTCCTATAAAAGTGGCTGATGTGGCACTATGGATCATGCTAACTTCTAACCAGTTAAACAAGGGCTCGAAATAAATGCAACCGTGTCTTTAAGTTGAAATACTGATTTTATGTTAATATATTGTATTATGTCAAAATATTTGGATAAATATTTCCATTCAGAGTTAACAACGTTACCAATACTGCCCTGACTGTCACATGCAGACGTCATATGATTGTGTGTGTGTGTGTGTGTGTGTGTGTGTGTGTGTGTGTGTGTGTGTGTGTGTGTGTGTGTGTGTGTGTGTGTGTGTGTGTGTGTGTGTGTGTGTGTGTGTGTGTGTGTGTGTGTGTGTGTGTGTGTGTGAGAAGAGGATACAATAGGCTCCCCCGGCATCCAGGGCTCCGTTGGTGGAGATAGCGCAGACTGACAGCACGGTCATAGAGATGATGAAGTAAGCCACCAGGAACATGCCAATGCCTTGGTACACTCCAGAGTGTCCCACCACAAATCCTACACAATACAAAAGACACAAACACAGTCAGATAAAACAGAACGTTAGCAGAACGTTAGCCTGGCACGTTTTCACCAGAATGGTATGAGAAGAAGGAAGTTCCACTCGTTGGGAACGTCCAGACGCACAGTAAAAGGAGGATGTGAGCACTCAACGTGGCAAAAAAAAGCCTCGATTACACACTGTTCCTATCATAGAGTTTGTGTCACAGACGTGGGTTTATGTTTCCCGACAGTTTATGATGAAAACATTTTGAAAAAACCATGAAGAAGTTAAAACGAAAGCAACATCTCGAGGGTAAAATGACTGATCAGAAGAGTCCCACTTCTGTGAAAGTAAAATTGGAAATTGTCGGGGGAGATTCCAGCTTCCAGTTTCTTCATCAACTGTAACAGTAAAGTCGGTAGTTGGAATTATCTGTACCAGAAAGTACGTGGTTTCCAATTTAAATAAGGTACTATTTTATCAAAGAGATAAAAAAAAAAAGGGGGAAAAGTGTGGCTATGTATAAAGCCAATAAAGCAGCTACAGAAAATCATGTTAGTTTTGGATTTAACCAAGTAAAAAAAACTTCAATTTTGGTCTGGCCAAGAAGATAGCGAAGTTACAAGTCAAGTGCACGTTGATAACATACAAAAAAAACACAACCAAAAAAACAAACAAGATCTTACAAGTAGTAGAGAGTAATGACTAATGTTCATGCGTTACAGTGGAGGCTGACTGTACACAGAAAATGTGTGACTAAATGAATTATGTTGTATGTTGTAAAAAACTGTGGTTACATTTATTTGAAAACTGATTAGAGATGATGTAGCTTGCAAGTCACTGCAAGAGCAAGAGCCATTAAAAAAGAGACTCCTTATTCCGTCAGCACAAGCGGCGCCTTTAAAGCCTATTTTGGTCTTGTTTTGGAAGACTGATGTAATTTAAAAATCTCACATCTCTGTAGGTCAAGTCAAGTGCATCCGTTCAAGTGTGGGACAACGTATTTGGGTCACTTTACACCATGTTAGACACACATTTCCTAACACATCACCACTTTCTACTATACTGTGACCCTTGGCTGTATATATTTATGTAAGATCAATGACTGACTAGCAGCATGTTTTCTAGATGGATGTCACATGATCGTAAAGCAGCAGAACTAAAATCTCATCTGGAAAAAAACAACAACCTAGAAGGTAGAGAGGAAGGAAGTGTGCTTGGTTTATACATGCATGAAAAGTTTACTTTGTTTAACATTAATTAATGTTTTTAAATACCATAAAACCATAATTTGATTTACTAGGATATGCAAGGCCACGGTACTAAGTGTATGAAGGCAGTTCGATTTTTTTTTTTTTTTTTAAGAAATGCTGTACAACAACACAGAAGTCTCTTCATCTTTATTGATGTCTCTTATCAGGTTTGATAAATTGACTGCAGTTTCACATCCACAATGAAACCTCTCTGAGTTCCTGTGCAGACTAACACGATAAGAGTAGAGAGCAGCAGTCTGAAATCTCACACAGGCAGCTACTATGTGTGCCCATGTGAGTCTGTGTATGTGTGTGTGTGTGTGTGTGTGTGTGTGTGTGTGTGTGTGTGTGTGTGTGTGTGTGTGTGTGTGTGTGTGTGTGTGTGTGTGTGTGTGTGTGTGTGTGTCCACTATACAGCAGCTGACGTCTCACGAGACCGAGTGGGGGGAGAGGGTTGTTGGGGGGCAGGGGAAGGGAAGAATGAAAAACTTAGAAAACCACTTGGAGAGAAACACACGACACTGAAATAACTGGAGCAGAGATGAGAGAGAAGATGGTGTAAAATGTGGAAAGCTGCTTTGTAGTGCTTCACAGTTATGTGAAGTTTGACAGCCCGATTGGGAAAGTGCAGATTGAATTACAGTGTGATTAATAGCTCACTTTGATTACTGGGACGACATAACTCTTACCATCCTGACATGGACCACAATGACAGACGGGAGTTCCTTCCTCGTCAGCAGTAAGAACTTGGACAATAACTCTGACACTGAAGCATGACTGTCTGACTGTCTGAAGCTCATCTCTCAACGACCTTAACCGTCAACACGAGCTGCTGCAAATTTAAATATTTTTGCCATCAACAAACTTTTATTGAGATTGGAACAAGTTTGCATGACAAAAGTTACGCCTGACCCGATACAATAGCTAAGGATGGAAAAACTTTCCTACAAACTGGAGGAATTCATCCACATTACGTTTTATATGCAAAACTAAGCGAGATGCCGAGGGGTTTAATGTAAAAACACTAGTGATGAACCTAATAAAGATCCCTGTAGGTGATTCTCAGCATTTATCCAGGTATGCAAGGCTGCCAGATGCCAGAAACGACAACGGGACCCTTCAGTACAGTACAGGTATCTCTGAGTGACTGTCGCAAAGCTTAAAAGTCCCCGTGCAATTTATTTACCTCCAATTCAAAGCTCCCTCATGAACAGTGGCCTCCTGAATTCATAAAACGGATCAAAGACTTAAAGGGATTCATCAAAGCACAAATTAGTTGTAGTGAAAGGATTTCACTGAGTTGCTCACTATTGCCCTGCGTTGCTATTCAGGTGGAAAAACAGTTAACACTTAAAAAGTTTAAAAGACATGACTGCAACGAGTCGTATTTTCAGGACGATTTGTTTGCTGAATTCACCAATGAACACTAAGCAAGTTAAAATCTGGTTATGTACCCTGAATTCGTACTGACATTAAAACCTCTGAATTTTTGAATGGGGTTTGGTGCACCTCGGTTTGTTCGGAAATCACAGCGCCGTGTGCAGTGATTTCAGCAAACATCGGTCATCACGGGTACTCACCTATTCTGAGAAAGACCACCACGCTGAACATCGACAGCAGGGTCGGGATCACCACACCGAAGAAGATGGAGAGCTTCTTCGGCTGCTGCTGTTGGCCAGACCGCTGCCGGGGGCCGCCCGGGTGCTGCTCCACGGCCTCCCCGGCCGGAGGGGACGGCGGCTCGGACTCATTGACGCTGGTGGAGAGGCGGTAGTGGAGGAGAGCAGTCCGCTCTGTCATCGTGAAACCTGCCGCTGGACAAAAGCTTCACAGCTTCATAAAGAGCTCCCAACTCCGCTTTAACCCCGGAAATACGGCTGTTTCGCCGAAAATCTCCGAACACGTCAATGAAATGCTTCCGAAGGGTTTTCCAAAGGTTAAAAAGGTGCATGAGTGACCTGATGGCCAGCAGCTGAAAACTGGACTTCAACCAGCTACATAGCGAGGCAGGAAACAAGTACTTTCATGAGTGATTAAAGAAAGAAAGACTTTAAACAGAAGCCGCGTGGTGAACCTACATTTTAAACCGGGCACTTCCTTCATCTAGTGATAAAATGACAAACTACCAGCGTCCAGCCCGTGTTGCTCCGTATCGTCTCTTCGTGCAACTATTGAACAAAATATCATGTGACGTACGAACACTAATGAGCCTCAATCACGGGGACAACTTCCGGTCAGGACTTTCAGTATAAAAGCCATTGACGCGCTTGTATTGGTATTGCTTGTAGTAAATACTACAAGACAAATTAGCAACAAAGAAAACTTCACCGCCGACGCAAATGCAGTACACTAACGTATAAATCAGCATGTGTAAGATAACCGCCACAGACTAGTTAAAAAATAAAAAAAATTAAAAAAAATCAATGAATGAGCATAATTTACCAGTACATGTATCAAAGACACTAACGTTTTGTTTTGGAGATAACGTGTACAACTTCCGGTTTTGGTCGGTTCATGTTTACCTTGACAAACGTCTGTGTTTCCCCCCCAGATGTTTCCAGCCTGTTGCTCTCGGTCATGTGACCGCCTAAACACGGACCAATCAGAGCACTGCATTCTTCCGGCACCTGCTCCCTGGAGCTGC
The DNA here is from genome assembly GCF_029030835.1 of Brachyistius frenatus. Taxonomy (NCBI): domain Eukaryota; kingdom Metazoa; phylum Chordata; class Actinopteri; family Embiotocidae; genus Brachyistius; species Brachyistius frenatus. The sequence goes on from NW_027210600.1 coordinate 708,158, forward strand.
AGCAAGTTCAACCACCCAACATCTGACAACGTTGCCTCAACAAAAAACTTTAAACCTTTAAAAAAAAAAAAAAAAATGGTGAATATAACTACTCAACTTTACTTGTAGGCCAGGCGCAATTCTAAATGTTTGTTATCGTCAATTCATGCTTCGTTATGGAGGCTAACTGTCAAATGCAAATGGGAGTAAGAAAAAAGAAGAAGTGTAAATTGGAGTGTAATATGTCACACAGTTTATTCTGGCTTAGTGATATACCATAACCTCTATGAAAGCACATTTTTACAAACAATGTTTGCTTTTTGGTCAAGTCTATCTTGGGCCATCCTGCATGTAACAATAATCTAATAAGATACAGTGCAATATAGGAAAAAGATTTAAGATTAAACCAAACAAGCTCCTTCTCTTTTTTCTCTTATGTGTTCCCCAAATACGATCGTAAACCTCACTCACATTTGGAACTTTAAAAGTTATAATAAATGCTGAATAAATCTGTTCATAATAAATGTGATCCACATAACAGAGTGGTGCAGCGGTGTGATGATCCAACTCCCGCCACAAACCGTCCAAAGTCCTCTGCAGTAAATAAATAACATTAAAACATAAAAGAATCTGACTCGCAGTCTAAAAGAATTTTCTAGAAACTGAGATGGTTTAGTGATTATTCCATATTATATCGTAGCCTGTATATAATGCTGCATCAGTTTACATATTTTACATATCATACATATATGCCAAATACAGTATCCACAAAAATTATAAAAGTTATGTAGACAAACAAGTTCTCTCTACATATACTTCTCTGTATTACAAACACTGATGTTTCTCTATGTCTAAAGTCAAATTGTATATTAGTAATATAGATATCTATTGTGTTGAAGCACACTCTGTTTTGCAGCTCTACAAAGTTCAAAGTTGACTTTTCACTACATTTCAATAAAGTGAGGGAGATTCTAAGACTGTATCTGTTTCATATTGTAAAGAGCTTTGACTTTAACAGGATCTATTCATTCTTTGCCTTTTCTCTTTCCAAAAGACTGGCAATTAAAATCGTCACCAAAGTTTTCCCTGCAGACAAGGGCCTAAAGATACACAGTTAAAGTCCCAGCTTGAAAGAGGGATGCACCTCTCACCCGGCACCCACAGAGGGTGCTGCAGTCACAGTCTTTCATTGCACTCTGGTGAAGAAGCATGAGCAATAAAGTGCATTGGCACCCGCTGCTCATTTTTACACTGGTATAGACAGGCAGTCATTACTTAGATGTATTATCTGGAAACAATTGTGAAATTCAGAGGGCGTCTGAAATAAAGCCAAGACATATGAGAACAGCACTTAGTTTCTCTCTGAAAGACTCCTTGTGAAAATGTTCTGTCACTATCAGCTGGTTGCTCAATATACGTGGCCTTTGAATTTAAAGCACACAAACTCCTCAATATTTCTCAAATATCTCAAATATTTCATCTGGCAATGTTGGTCTGTCGTTCGTTTGGTTGTTTCAGACATTTAGTCCAGTATGATATTTCTCAGCACAATGATTTGATGACATTTTGTAATTAAGTTGATGGTCCTCAAAGCTATTGACTTTGGTGATCCCAAAAATTTCAGTTTGTTCAATACCCTGATTTATGACCGAATACCTGCAGAACTATTGGAAGCCTCAGTGCTTGTGTTCGGCGCTATCACACAAAGTAGGGATTTGAAGCAAATCTATTATGAATCTGGCTTAATGCTAGCATTTTTACCATTGTCATCGTCAGCACGCTAGCATGCTGACCTCAGCATTCGTCACAGAGCACCTTTGCACTCGTGTTTCTTTCAGTAAGGACTTGTAATAACTGCTTCCATTGCCTTTTCAGAGGTTTTCCACACTTCATAGTTCTGCAGAAACTCTTACTCCTTGTGAGGTTTATGACATTTAAGTCAAAACTATACGGGCTACGAGGAGACTGTTCCTGTTGCACGCGAAAGGAGTGCAACACCCTGATGTACACGGAGCAGGGAGAAGGTTTTACCTTCGTGAGTAAGTATTCCACGTTACGTTGCTTGATTAAAATCATCACCCATGTTACACAATGTTTGTGACCACTGGTCTGTGTGCCTTTGTGGTTTCAGAATGAACATCAAAGGAAACAGGACTTATCTTTAGTTTATTGCGTTGCCTTTGGATAAAACCTGCATTGACCGTGACCTGGATGACTGAGGTCAATAGAGCAGCCAGGTGTGTTTCTTTTGACATTCACTGGATAGTGCACCGTGCATTTGTCCCCCAGAGTCAGACTGTCAACACCGAGTTGTACTGTGACGTTCTGAGGAGTCTGAGGGAAAACATCCAGTGCAAACAACCATCGCTGTGGCACCATGGTTACTCCAACATGACAACGCGTCCGCTCACAGCACGTTGAAAACACACGTTTCTTCCCCTCAGCAACAGAAGCGTCGCTCCCCACCACCTCTTCTCCATTTTGGCTCCCTGCGACTTCGTTCTGTTCTCCAAAAGTTTGACTAAAAGTTTGCTGTGCGCTCTCTGCTCAAGTCCATGGTGACGTCACAAACACGCACGTAGCAGTGCTCATTAAAACATCTGTAACTCAGGTGCTGATGTTGATCAACCAACATAACTTGGAACACTTACAGATGAAGGGTTTAGCTTCCCGTCTGATTCACGCGCTTCACAGTTCTACGCACCGTTCCTGCACAACAGGAGCGATCTCTGAACCTTTTAATCCGCCTTTGTGTTGCTTCCGCTTCTGGCCGTCAAGCCACTTCCTGGATGATGCACTTTAATCCATCCTTGTCTCCAATGCAAATGGGAAAACCACAGCTAATTTCCACCAGTGGACGGTTTTATGAAGTCCAATTCCGGTCCGTTTCTCTTTGGGCTTTGTTATCATGACAGACGCTCTCGCTCTTCATCGTTCTGACTCTTGGATCAGTTCTGTGTTAACTCAGCAGCCAAGTAAGATCCTTGACATTTCTTAAATTAGCTTCAAGGTCCTTTATTCTTGACTTTAGTGTGTTCCTCTCTGCAGACAGTGTCTTGGAGGTCCACAGCAAGGCGCTCCAGTTTTCCAATGAGGAGATTTCTGTACTGCGTCAACACTTTGTTCAGGCTGGTTTGGCTGGAACAGTTCTGCGCCGCAGAATGAGAGAAAGGCGAGTCGTCGCTCTGTAAGAAAGTCGAATCAGTTAAACTCACACTGGACAGCAAGGTTTGATGAACGTGTGATTATCAGGAACAATACAGACATTTGTGGGTGATAACTGCCAATAGCATGTCTGTGTAGGATGTTTACATATAAATGAATATCCATTAGTCAAACCCTTATCAATGCTGACTAAACCTATCACTGCCTGATAAATGTCTTAGTATTTGAAAGTGTTTTTTTTTTTTTAAGAGGTTTTAAATCTGGTGTCTGGTGAGACACCAAACTATGTGTGTACTTTCAATGTTCATATTCGTATCCATCATGCATTACTCAATGTGTGTATACTTGTTCCTGTCATTATTTTTGGAGCAATCCTGACGTTACTAAATGTTTGCACAGTGCTTCATGTTTATGAAACTACGCAATGTTTTGAAGTGTTACCTGTATTTGACGTGTGCTGATAATGATCAGATAATTTGCGACGCTGTGCTCCAGTCTCTTCAGCAGTGAGGTGTGACACTGCAACGTGATCTGTTTCCTCACAGCCTGCACTCCAGATTGAAACACCTGCAGGGCCGCCAACACTTCTTCCCGCTTCTGTGGCAGCTTGACACACACACACACACACACACACACACACACACACACACACACACACACACACACACACACACACACACACACACTCTAACTGTCACAACTATGCTATGAAATGAAACCGACTTATTTTTTGCACTTACCAGTAGTATTTGTGTTCCAGCCATACTTCCCTGTGTACACTAACAAATAGTGCTCTTCCATTTTAGGACTGTTATTTGTATAGTGCAGCAATATTGATTTTTGAGTAGTGTTGTTCTGCGCTGACTGGAAATGACCTCAGTATGTGAACACATCACCCTCCAACATATCTGCAGCTTTAATTATTTTACGCGGAAATTAAGGTGTTTTTGTGCCCTCTGTTTAACACACTCAATGCAGTGGAAAATAAATACTTTTGTTTAATGTTCAGGAGCAGCTGCAGCTTCCTCAGACGCCTTAATTAGAAAAGTCTTTACGTGGGTGGCCCCGCCCCTTTCCTCTACAGAGCCAAGATGGCGACCGTTTAGGGTGAAAAGTGTCCAGAGTTTCACTTTTCGTTTTTTGGACCGTTTTGGACATCATCCTGGTACTTGAAGTGAACTGCATGTTTCTGTACTTGACAGTGTGAACGCACTTCTGCACTCGAAATAATGAGTTTTAGTACACAAGTATGCCATTTGAACACAGCATAAGAACCCAAAGCCATGTTAGTGACTATGATGTTGTACTTAAGCTCAACACTAACAACATCATGCTAGTGTGGTGTTGTATTAAATATAAACTCACGCTGTTGTTAATGTTGGTATTCATAAGAAATTATCCTCACAAATGGGGTGCCACTGGGATCTATCCTCGGTCCATTGGCCGTAAATAACATATTTCTCTCTTATCAATACTTCAATGTCCATTTCTTTGCTGATGATTCCATTTTATATGCCTCAGGCTCCTCCCTCCAGCAGAGGCTCAACTTGTCTTCATTTTCTGATCATCACTCCTTAATCACAGACCAGTTTCAAATGCAAAAAAGACCAAGAAGATGATGTTCTTCACCTCCACTGCTATCTGGCCATTAATTCTTTGAAAGCCAACAATATTACTCTCCCTGAGTCCTACAAATAGTCTACTTAGGAATTTGGCTTAACAGCAGACTATTGTTCATGATTCATATTTTCATCAAACATTAAAAAAAAAAAAAAGGCTTCATATAGATGATATAGAATTAAAGCATGTCTGTCTCTTTTCAAAACTACTGTACAGTCAACTTTTGTATTTGTACTTGATTGTAGAAACATTCTGTACTGTGATGCTTTTTAGCTGTTGAACTCTGTATCGTAGGTCATTGTGCTTCAAGTAACAAATGACAATTTTTTTTTTAGCTACTCTTTATTGTTCTGTGTATCACACAGTTGGATGGACTTCCTCACAGTCAAAAAGAAAAGCAATCCCATGTATTTATTAATAAATTGTTTAAATCTATTTAAGTACAAAATACGTATCCCTAGATATCACTTCTTTTTTTTCTTTTCACTTTATTAATCCCCGAGGGGAAATGTCTTCACTACAGCAGGGGGGCTCTCAGGGGGGAGATGCTGCAGCAAGCTGCCACTAGCGCAGCGCCAGGTAACCTGACCTGAGGTGCATGTTGTTGGATGATGGGAGGAAGCCGGAGAACCTGGAGAGAACCCACGCAAGCACAGGGAGAACATGCAAACTCCGCACAGAAAGGCCCAGGACCGGATTCGAACCTGGAACCGTTTTGCTGTGAGGCGACAATGCTAACCACTGCACCACCGTGCCTCCCTAATGTATACACTAATGTTGGCAGCATTGGTTTCAGGTACCATAGACCTTTTAAATTGAATGAACACTCAACTGCTCTCAAACTGAAGTCTTACATACGTAGGTTTATCTATATATATATATAATCTTTACACAGTAAAACAACACAGTCGTCAGACCTGAAACAACTTCCCTGAAAGTATTTGTTAAATATTGCATAAACATTTCCTGCCATGTCTTTGTCCCAGTGATTGTTGAATCATATACCTCATCAAAGCTATTTGCTACGTCAGTTATAATCTTAAAGTTTAGATCTTGTTTTCTTCAATGTGTGCGAACTCATTTCTTAAACAGATTGTTACTCGTACCTAAGAACTGTACTGATGCGCTGAATAAATCCATGTCCAGGAAGATGAGCAGTGCAGGTTTTATGTGTAAAATGCTTAAATTGCATATTATTACACTGTGAAATGAGTTAATGAAAATCAAAAGGTTCAGCTTGTATTTGCACTATTTCCTGTAGTCATTGATAAGTGAACTGCTAAGTACAGGAAAGAAAAAAAACTATAATTCATGCAGCCAGTTTTTAAAATGCAGTTAGTTTTATGATTGACAGACCAACAGATGGTGTGGGTGTGGGCCTCAGTGAATACCAGGCAGTACTTACAGTTTTATTTGCCCATTCTGCTGCGTGTACCTGAACACATGGGAGCTGTACAGGAGCAGGCAGAGCGTCCGAGCCTTCGCACTCAGCCTGGGTACATCAACAAAAAAACTTGTCACATGCATTGCACGCACAGAAATGACTCATGTCTAAATCAATAAAGGGACTCCAATCCGCTCAACTTCCATTTTTTTTTAACCTATTTTTGCCCCGAAAGACATTTATTAGGAAAGCTCTTGCAATATGATAATAAATACTGACTCAACGGTTTGTTGGTAGTAATAATGCATAATTAATTTCCTCACCTTGTCCACAATCATTTCCATCATCTTCTTCCTTCTCTCATTTTTGCACCAGAAGTCAATCGGTCTTGCGTTGGCTTCAGGTAGGTGGGTGGAAATCACTCCTATCAGCAGCAGCAGCAAGAGTCCTAGAGGAGCACAAAGTGGAGATGACTGACAAGTTGCCATCTAGCTCTTTTATGCAGCAGCAGAAAGACTTTGACATTTTATTGAATTTTTGCATCTGTATATGTCTACATCTCCCTTTTGTTGATTCAACTCCTGTTCACTGAAGCGTAGGTCCTGTTACTCATCTGCTTCCTTCTGGTCTTTGCCAAAGTTCTACCCACAGGTTAAGTCTTGCCTCAACAAGTTGTGTGTCTAATCTCTTTATATGATTGGCGCGTTTCAGGAAATTATCAACTGTTGTTTCGGTAGCCTTTTCCTGGTAATATGATGTCACATATAAGTCAATAGTCCTTGTGAATCTCCTCATGTCCTGACGAGTAGCCCATAATTGAATATGTATTTATAAGTAATTATGTATAGTAAACCGCAGAGTCGCTAGATCTCAGAAAAAAGTTGTAACACAAGGCGTGAATCCAGTTCGGTAACTTACTGCTATAAGCCATAACCCGTTGGTGAATACATGGTGTCCCTCATCGGTAGTCTCTCATCCTCCATTTTCTTCCATTTAACTTTGTGAAAAAAATAGAGCTCAGATCACGTAGACTCAAAAAACATTGTTTGTGTTCTCTGTCTGTGAAGCTCAGGCCGAGTCCCGAATCACACGTACAGGTCTGGTGGAGGTGCCATTCCACTGCTTTCTCTTTGACTTGTTTGATTTAATAAACTGGCGTGTCGAGAAGGATGTATGGTCGCACTGCACGCTTTCCAAAAGAGTGGGTTGTGTGTTTGATTTAGTACAAAGTTAATGTTTGACTCTGGTTCCGCAAAGCAAATAAGACCAGAGAGGCACCACGTAGACCCAAACCGTACTAACCCAGTTATACCATGATTCAGACCTGTGGGACTCAGTAGTTTCGGTCATATGTCTCTCTCTGGTAGTTCACATGACAGGTTGTGTAACAACACTATATGACACTACCAATACTCCCAGTGCCTTTGCTACCATTAATAATAATGGCCAAACCGTGTTCACTCCTTTGCAGAGATTCGTTAGAACAGTTAAATAATTTGACCTGATTATGAATGAGCCCACAAAAGAAATAGCCTGCAAGCTCACTGGACTGTGTTCAGACCAAGCGGCAACCAGCAGTGACGTCAACCGTTGGTTTGTGAACGGCCATTACGAAGCGAAGTGAGAGCCGATCAAATGATATGACCGAGCCTTCGCTCTCTTCCCGTGCTCTTCGTCATTCCCTGTAGCTCTCCCACAGGTGTACTTCTGCTGTACCAAGTTCCTCTTCATCCTGTTTTAGCTCCATCAGCATCCCATAAGACTCTTCCATGAGACTGTAGGAGCCTTAAGTGGCTCCTTCAGTGGCAGACTGCTGCACCCTCAGTTCCGACAGCTGGCAGATTTTTCATATTCTGTGCACCTTTTTTGTGTTTTTTCTATGCTGCTGTGACGACTAAATGTCCCCACTGTGGGATTAATAATAATAATTAATAATCTAATTTAAATCTAATCTAATCTAATAACTGCTGAGGTACGCTGACAGTTGAGTCAGCCCCTGGAACTTGTCCCAATCTGCTTTACCAAACACTCATTTTGAGATTTCATCACACCCTCACTTGCCATTTCTCCCACACGATGAAACACGGGTGAGTGAGTCACTGACTCATCCTGTCTAGCAAAGAGCCAAAAATAAAAAAAAATTGTAAGGTTATTTTTATAACTGATGATGGGATTATTTTCAGATGACCAGAGCACTAATTTGGAAGAGTGAATTTAGCGAATGACACACAGGAAACTTGTGGAAATGTTTTATAGACGGCACTTCCGCATCAGCTTTTATTTCAGAGCCGGAAGCTACGTCCATTTTTACATACAATGTATGGTCCAAACCTAAATAAGTTTTCAAAGAACAGAATTTTTTATTTGTCTTTAGACATGCTCTTGTATCCAGTCATTATTCGTTGCAATTCAGTGTAATTCTCAGGTTTCTCAGCGAGGTGTATGGAACTACAATCTTTTCCTGAATCTTCACAACTGAGTCCAAGGTTACGATGGCCGACAGTCAGACTGGACATTGTTGTAAGAAAAGCAACCAGGTAGAGTTTTTCTTAAAGGCTGAAACCAAACCTGTGCTCGGATGCGGTTGATGCTGCGCCACCTCAACCTGCTCTTCCTGAGCTCTCTGCGTGGTCAGTCCCATTCAGCTCATCCTCAGCAATCTGCTGTTGTGTGCCTGTCATATCAAGGATCTACAGCCAGCTACTGGGGACAATGGACACGAGCTGAGAAAGGACAGACATTACATCCCTGTCAAGAGACAATAGACGCATTTTGTGTTCCTCAGGAACTCCTCGACCTGGAAATGTTACTTTAACCACCTCAACACAGCAATTTATTTCTCCTTTATTTAGTAAGGAACATCCTTCCTTTCAGACCTGCTCCTGGTGCTTCGATGTGTCTGTTTTTGTCATTAATAAAACCGTTGTTTTTTTTTGTGATTGTTGTGATCAAAAATGCTTGATTTTGCGATACATTTTTTACTTAGTTTTTACTACATAGACTCTTTTTCTTGAGGAAACTTCGATCCTTCAATGTGTGCAGCGAGATGTTGGAGATGTTCTACCAGTCTGTTGTGGCCAGTGCTTTGTACTTCACTGGGGTCTGCTGGGGGAGCAGCATTGGAGCCGGAGACACCAACAGACTTAACAAACTGGTTAAGAAGGCCGGCTCCATCATCGGCTACAAACTGGACAGTCTGGAAAAGGTGGTGGAGAGAAGGACGCTGAACAAACTATTGTCCATATTGGATAATCCTGTCCACCCTCTCCACCACCTGCTGCAGGGACAGCGGAGCACTTTCTCTAAAAGATTCCTCCAGCTCTGCTGTCACAAGGACAGATACAGGAGATCATTCTGATACAGGAGATCATTCCAGATACAGGAGATCATGATACCAGATACAGGAGATCATTCCTGATACAGGAGATCATTCCTGATACAGGAGATCATTCTAGATACAGGAGATCATTCCAGATACAGGAGATCATTCCTGATACAGGAGATCATTCCTGATACAGGAGATCATTCCTGCCCACTGCAATAAGACTGTACAATAACTCACCTCTGGCAAAATCCATCATGTACAATAACACTGTTGACTGTGTTTCTTGGTTTGTTTGTATATAATATATATATAGATATAAAATGTACTGTATATACTGTGCATTTTATATTTTATATTTTTTACTGCTATTTACTGCTATTTTATTGCTTTTCTATTATTATATTCTATTCTATTATTTTATTCTATTATTTCTATTATTATCTTATTGCTTCTGTATGCTGCTGTAGAAAAAAAAATTCCCCTCGGGGATTAATAAAGTAAATACCTACAGTTGAAACCAGAAGTTTACATACACTGTGCAAAAAGACACATAACACTTTTTTCCTCACTGTCTGAAGTTAAATCAGACTAAACCTCTCCTGTTTCAGGTCCGTTAGGATTACCAACATTATTTAACTTTTGCTAAATGTCACAATAATGAGAAAGAGAATATTTTAGAGAATTTGTCATTACTTTCTTCAAGGTCAAAAGTTTACATCCAGTTCCTTAGTATTTAGTAGCATTGCCTTTGAACTGCATGACTTGGGTCAAACGTTCTGGGTATCCTTCCACAAGCTTCTTACAGTACTCTGCTGGAATTCTGGCCCATTCCTCCGGACAGAACTGGTGGAACTGAGTCAGGTTTGTTGGCCGCCTCGCTCGCACACGCCTTTTCAGATCTGCCCACAAATTTTCGATGGGATTCAGGTCAGGGCTTTGTGATGGCCACTCCAAGACATTGACTTTGTTGTCCTCAAACCACTTTTTAACTATTTTGGCAGTCTGCTTAGGGTCATTGTCCATTTGGAAGACCCATTTGCGCCCAAGTTTGAGCTTCCTGGCTGATGTCCTGAGATGTTGCCTTAATATTTCCAGGTAATGTTCTTTCTTCATGATGCCGTCTATTTTATGAAGAGCTCCAGTTCCTGCTGCAGCAAAACAGCCCCACAACATGATGCTGCCACCTCCATGCTTCACAGTTGGGATGGTGTTTTCAGGTCTACAAGCTTCCCCCTTTTTCCGCCAAATGTAACGGTGGCCATTATGGCCAAACAGCTCCACTTTAGTTTCATCAGACCACAGGACATGTCTCCAGAAGTTAAGGTCTTTGTCTTGGTGTCTTTTTGCAAACTGTAATCTGGCTTTTTTATGTTTCTTTAGGAGTAATGGCTTCCTTCTTGCTGAGTAGCCTTTCAGCCCATGTCGGTGCAGGACTCGTTTTACTGTGGATAATGACACTTTCTTACCAGCTTCAGCCATCATCTTCACAAGGTCTTTAGCTTTTGTTCTGGGGTTGATTTGCACATGTCGGACCAAAACACGTTCATCTCTGGGACACAGAGCCCGTCTCCTTCCTGAGCGGTGTGATGGCTGGACATTCCCATGTTTATACTTGTGTATAATTGTTTGCACAGATGAACGTGGCACCTTAAGAAGCATCTGGAAATTGCACCCAAGGATGAACCAGACTTGTGGAGCTCCACGATTCTCTCCCTGATTTCTTGGCTGATTTCTTTTGACTTTCCCATGATTTCAAACAAGGAAGCAGAGTGTTTGAGGTGTGGCCTTAAAATACATCCCCAGGTATGCCTTCAATTAACTCACATGTTGTCAGTTAACCTATCAGGAGCTTCAAAAGCCATGACATCATTATCTGGGCTTGCCCACGTTGTTTAAAGACATAGTACTTTTGGTGTATGTAAACTTTTGACCTCAAAGAAAGTAATATAAAATTCTCTAAGAAATTATCTTTCTCATTATTGTGACATTTAGCAAAAGTTAAATAATTTTGGTAATCCTAACGGACCTGAAACAGGAGAGGTTTAGTCTGATTTAACTTCAGACAGTGAGGAAAAAAAAGTGTTATGTGTCTTTTTGCACAGTGTATGTAAACTTCTGGTTTCAACTGTACCTACCTACCTAAATTCAATAAGGAAGATCTGTAACCTTGCATCATGGTATTAATCTCCACCGAAGTTCACGTCAGTCGACCCTGATCCCCCCAACATGTCAAGGCAGATTACCGCTCCCTTGGGGGAAAAAAAAAAAAAGCAAGCAGGAAATGACATATGACGTACATGGAATGATCTGGACAGAAGACAGACACTCATGATGCTCTGATCGCAGCTTCACACACTTAATAGAGCTGTTCATGACGACATGTTGGCCCCATGGGGTCCGCAGAGTGTGTTTCTGGTGAAATGTAGCAGGTAGGGGTGGGGGATATTCTTGACCATGTGACGAAATACTGAAAAATATTTCATTATTAACTTCAGTGACGTACAATATGAAGGAATGAATGTAATAGATGTATATGTAAATGTAACATTAAGCCTTCAAATATTCAGTAAAAATTAAACAAAAAAATGATTTCTTATGTAACACAGTAGATTTCCTGTGTTAAGTTTAGGACTGTCTTTAGGTCGCTCTGGGAGTGAATGAAACACGGCAAATGTTTGCAGTTTAAAACAAAGAACTGAACTGCAATTTATTATAGTTATTAACACGCACAGAAAATCAAGGGAACAACATAAAAGAAAAATAACAAATTCAAATAATAACCTCAATACCGGTATTTCTCCCACAGTCAGTCAGTTTCAGTCTGTTGTCTTTCAGTCTACTACCCAGGTAGTTTATGTCTGGAGGCTCTCAGACTAACGCTGACCTGAATCTCCAGCAGGAGAATCCAAGAAGCCCAAATGCAGCTTCACCCACGGAGAAGATGATCGGGGGTCACAGGGTCACTCAGCTCCAGCTCTGTGGAGGTTTCTGGGGATCGCTGTCTCCATCACAAATCCATACAAACAAAACCAATCTGCATACAGCAGAATTTAATATGATGTCAGTACTGTAATTTATAAACTCTATTGTTGGTGGAACAGTAAATGACCAGTAAAATAGTATTACACACACACACACATATATATATATATATATATATATATATATATATATATATATATATATATACATATAATATTCACTATGGTCAATATTAACATACCACCATATTTCACACACACACATGTACTCATGTCTCAGTGACATCTGTCACTTATACCTAACAGACATTATTTAAACGTCCACCGTTACTAAGCAACACACTCAACAGCTGTTCTCAATCTGACCGTTTACTTCTGGCGCTAAAAACAAGAACATGACGTCATCGTTCCCGCTCGGCTCATAAAGGTCCCGACACATTAGCCTCCAGTGCTTAGCTGGCGCTTAGATAGCCCCGTCACGTACATGTAGCTCCACAATCACAGATATCAACCCCGTAAAATAATATTCATCAACAAATTCATATTTATCTCCGACTGGTTGTTGTTCTCTTCTCTCCTGATCGGTATCTTTAGCCCAACTAAACTGTTTACAACAGTGCATTTCCTTTGTAGCTCTGCAGCAAACGGCTAACTGTGAGCAACGCATTCCTCACTCACCGGAGATTCTTCTCAGACTTTAAATGAACTTTTTCCTCCGGAGTCGGTCTGGTTAACGACCAAATAAATAAAGATCCTCAACAGCAGTGAGCAGAAATCAACCAAATGAGATTCTTTCTGGTGGAGATCATGACGCTGCTGTTTCCTTGGAGACATAAAGGGTCGTCTCCAGGGAGACGGCTTTGATCTCCCGACGTGCACGAGAGCGCCCCTCTGGTGAACGTCGGTACTGCATGTGTGAGTTAACCCTTTCGTTGCTGGTAAAACTAACGTGGGTTACACTGAGTTGTTTAGTTTGTAAACAACAATATCTGAACGTGAGGTTCAGATCCTGTTTACAGCGCTGAGCGCAGATTTGGAGGTGCAGGAGATCTGCTGCTGGCAGGACAACTACCATAGTCAGCTGTACAGCTGACTATTACTTCCTCCACAGTCAGCACATTCACCGATGTTTAGGCCTGATTTTCTGAAGTTTAGCGTCGATGTTTGTCCATTAATAACGAAGTTTTGGGCTTTTGTTGCACTTTTATTTGGTCGTTCAGCTGAGCGTCAGCTGCTCTCCGTGTGCGCGTGAAGCAGGGCGCAGCGTGAATCAGAGGACAGAGGACAAAGGAGGTCAGAGGTCAGAGGACAGAGGAGGACAGAGGAGGTCAGAGAAAGCGACCGTCAACTGAACTCACACTCAGCTGTTCTCAGCCATAATTGTTGCTCGAAAGCTGCAAACGTAAGTCATGCAGACTGATGATTTTCAAATTGTTGAATAATCACTACAAAATGAATAGTTCATGCAACTGATGTCTTGACTGATTTGCCTTTTTTTTTTTTTTTACCTGCAGTGCATTTCTACCGCCAGGAGGTGATACATGAGAGTGACACGACCCTTGGAGCAGGTACGATACTAATCCTAATATTAGAGCTCTGGTGCAATTGGATGCCTCAAATCACGTGACATCACCCCGCTTGTCACCCTCCTCAACACATCCTGAGCGAGACGCTGAAACCCATACTGTATAATATTAAAGCTGGATTCAGCATTCGTTATTTTTAACACTAGGGGGCAAAAAAAAAAACTTGAATAAAACTGAATGCCATCTGAACAGTTTATTGTTGCAAGAAAATCTAATGTTTAAAACTTGAATTGTGTCTGCTATCGCCTACTTAACGGGCAACACTACATGCTGTGTATTATAAAATCGAAGGGAAAAAACCTCTGAGATGAGATAAAAGGCTTTTACAAGCTATCGTATTGTGCAGCGCTGCAACTACATGATCATCGTTCACAGGAGCTACCATGAGGAGAACCAGGGATGATGAATCTGGCTGTGCAACAAGTCTGTGTCTCTGCTCGTATGCTGTCCACAGTTGTCCTCTGTCGTTGTCCTCTTTCCCCACAACCCGACATCTTTAATTGTTGCTTGTGTACCTGACAGTGAAATTGCACCATTTCTTCTTGCGTGATCTGCTCGGGAAGTTTGATGCTTTCTACCATTTACATTCTCTGGAAGCCCTCCCCTCACTGACCTCGGGTCTGACCCCGACATTGTAGACAAGACAACGGGGACAATGAGCCGTCTGAGTGAATTCCAGAGCGGTGGCAAATATCTTTGACATCCATGTCATGTTCTCCTGAAGGTCTGTAGCTGGACTACTTGTTAATAATTCTCCATAAGGGAAGCACAGCTGCAGAGGAGAATCGAACATCCAGACCAGGAGGTGTAAATGTGTGTTTTCGTGTGTGTGTGTGTGTGTGTGTGTGTGTGTGTGTGTGTGTGTGTGTGTGTGTGTGTGTGTGTGTGTGTGTGTGTGTGTGTGTGTGTGTGTGTGTGTGTGTGTGTGTGTGTGTGTGTGTGTTACACCAATGTCCCGTCAGTTTTGCCTACGTGGTGTGGCTCGTGTTCATGGCATGGATGAGTTTTTTTGTATTCATGTTTAAATGCGGGTGTGTGCTTGCACAAGGTTTCCTTGCAGCGCATTATCTCATAGTTGTGCATCTCTGCAGGGAGAGCTGTAACCGTGGCAACCCCAAGCAATGAGTACCCTTCAAAAGGCTGGCCTCTTGTCTCTGTCTCTCTTTTATCTGCGAAGCCATTCCACCTACTTCACCCACCACAATGAGCTGGGAGACCGACGGGACGGCACAACAGGAGGATTTCTCTATATCTGCTTAGGATCCTGCAGCCTGACAATGTCTCCGTTCGACAAGAGTCCGTTTCTAGCACAAGAATATCTTTACAATAAGATGCGGCAGCTATGTCTCTTTTCTGGGAGGATGGCTCGTTGATATTGCTTCTATACGGCCGGAGGCCTTTCTTCCTGAGGATGGGAGCTGGATATACACCGGTTTTATCTCCATGCTGGGAATAACGGGAAACGTGAATTTTCTCCATCTCATCGAGACTTTATATAATTTCAAAGCAAAACTAGATGACGCACATCTACAGTGAGACAGCATGTAGACAATGAAACGAAATGGCGGTGAAGAACTTCTGTCCTGAAACGAGGCCCAAGGAGCCGGATGTGGGAAAACGCATCAGGGGAGAAGATGTGGAAAACGACATGGATTGTTTGGAGCAGTTTCCCCGCTGTCCGGCTTGTAAGCGAGAATACGACATGGCCTTGATCCTGCCGTGCTCTCACACCATGTGTGCTCGCTGTGTGGCCGCCGGGGAGGACAGCAGCTCCACCTGTCCGTCTCACCGCCGCGGTGCACGACAACCCGTCTGCTCCGTGCTGTGTCCCTGCTGTCGACGTCCCGTGGAGCTGCCATGCTGGACCTGGTCAGCCGCCACTTCCTGTCTCCCAAACCATCCCACCCTGAGGTCTGAATGTGTCGCCGCGGTGACGGACAACAGGGAGGGATCACCTGAAGATCACCTTCAACACGGGCAGGTGAGAAATTTTAAACATTTAATGTTTGTAGCTCGTAAGTAAAAAAAACAGAAATGTAAAGGATACAAATTCAGTGAAATCATGAATAAAGTATTATATGCTAAGATGTGAAGAGGGACATGTTATAATTGCAAACTGTTGATTAATAAAATTGTGTACCCACTCAAGTGCAAATAATGAAAAATAATCATGTATAAATTATACTGGATTTTTAATGCCAGGGGCGATATCTTTAGGAAAAAAACATTAGATATCGATATATCAGCTAGAATTATTTTTTTTATACACACACATACTGCATATACAGTTACTATAAACAGTTGTTTTAGTGATCCTTTGACATCTGTGTGACGTAATGGAGGCACAATGTTTTACAGTTTAATGTTCACAATGACGTTGCTCCACTGAAACAGTAAATATTCCTTTGGAATTTCATAATTATAAATTACTATAAAAAAAACAAATAGAACACTTTAGAATTAGAATGTTCTGTAAATAAAGTTTTTCATATTGGTACATACCGACCAACATTAACACCGATGCATCTGTTTAAAGCCGAAACTGGCCGATAAAATGGTCAGACTGATTTACCGGTCGGGCTCAAGTACAAATATGTGTTGTATGTGTGTTAATTAGTCTATAATAATGCATACATATCATTTTCAGATTTTATTCATAGATTTTTATGGTAAAGAAATAATGTTTTAAAAAAAAGAAGCTGTCCTGTTTACTTTTGTTGACCTGAACACAGTGAACTTAATGTGTACAAATACTAGACATTATTGATTAATTTATCTTACATCAGTAGTTTGGGAGAACAGATGTTGATTTGCTTTCTTGAGAGTTTGATGAGAGGACAGATCCTGCTTGATTTAACATGAAAATCAACTGGAAACTGAGTGAAACAAACAGCCTGGCTTTTTCCAAAGAAAACAAAATCCACCTTTGCTGGTTGCCTGCACGGACCTACTGTAACATGATGGTTCCTGCCTGGTGAGGACGGTGTGCTGCCGTAGGCCTTCATCATGCCCTGTAAGACAGCTTGTTTGTGTACTTTTTGGTTTATTTCCCACACGAACAGAACAGATGAGATGTTAATCAGTGAGCAAAGAAGTGTACTCCCTAAAATATCAAAGTACTTATTTTAAACAAGGATCATTAATTTTCCCTCTAGATGACGAATGTTTCTAATTTTGATTCACATTGTTTTCATTGTGTCTGACTGCTGCTCCATATTTAGGGTGAAGAAACAGCGCAGACCAGTTTATACGGTGAGTTTGGTCCTCCCCGTTTCTTGGTATAAATCACGATTGTCACCATCACCATGGGAGCCTTCACATGTTTCCTCATTTAATCCAGGCACCGATGTCAGTTCCTCAGTGACACCAGTGGAGGGCGCTGTTGACCTGCAAGAACAAGAAATGGAGCGGTCTGTCTTTGGTCAGGAATCATATTTGATGCTCATGTGTATAGATGACAAGTGATAGGATATATATATATATATACACACACACACACACACACACATACATATATACACATGTATATATACTGTACACATGTATACACTCTGGCCTGTTTCAGGTCTGCGTTTCGCTCTCGACCCTTCAACTGTCCCGCCATCCCTCCATCTGTCCAACTCCTCCCTCACGGTCACCTACCACGGACAGACTCCAGCTGCCCCCCCTCCACAATCCAAGATCAGGAAACCCACGATGAACTCTGACCCCGAGGCCCTCCTCCATGTGTGCGGCGATGTTGTCCTCGCACAGGGACAGTACTACTGGGAGGTGGATGTGTGCAACAGCTCCATCTACAGGATCGGTGAGAGCCCACTTCAGTTTGTTTCGATTGGTCCGATGCCAGCGAGCTCATTGCTTCCAGAAAGCCTCACCGTTAGTCAGCAAGACTGCGCTGGTTAAAGCCAATTCGCTTGAACGTGCACTCAGACTTGTAAACACACACGTCATCGGAGGGCTGCCCGGTTCAGAGAGCCGCCAAGTGGTTAGACCATGGACACAACTGTGATTATTGCTTCAGCAACAATGGAAAAGGGACTTCTACGCAACCTTTGAAACATATTGTGAAAACACTTTAGGCTCTAAATGCCAATTGCAAAAGTAAACGTAGTGAATAGTTAACAGCAAAAACACTTAAATATAAATCAATACTTGTTGTGAGCACCCTTTTCTATAAAGCGGCTGCAGTTCTCTTTGGTCTTTGGTGTTTGAAGGTCTTTGGCAGGTAGGTTGTTCCAAACTGTCTCCGTGTCCTCAGTCTCTTCATGTAATGTCAGACTGACGCCGTGATGTTGAAATCCGGGTCTGTGGGGGCCACACCATCTGCTGCAGGACATTTTCTTCTTCTAGTTGTCTGTGTTTGGGCTGGTTGTCATGCTGCACAATGAATTTTGGACAGATCAGATGCCTCTGTGATGGTATTACGTAATCTGGATGGCAGACCCAAACATCTAAAGTGCATAAAAACGGTTGATGTTTATTGACTTTAGCAACTCAAGTTTTGACATTGTACTTGTCCACAGTATTTTAGGGGGTAGAATAATTGGTGGTTAGCCAAACATTCATAAGTATATTTCTTATTCCTAAGATCTTTAAAGATAAGCTACTTATGTACAGCAGGTTGGACGGCAACATAAAATTAAATGTGTCCCGGCTGATCCAATCACAAGTGGTCAGCTCACGACTGTTCACACCTGACATTACCTCACTGGAGCTGGATTTTATTGCAGCGTCTGTCAGAAATTTGTGACATAAAATCAGATTTGTAAATGTCTGAACACTATAGTTTGTAATTCACTTCCTGAACCGCCAGGCTGGGCCGCTCACGTCAATTCGGGCCCACATTATTTAACTGATCCAGTGGGTTTGAGATTATCAAACTCCGCCTTACTGTGGATACATTCCCTGTTTAAGTGGGCAGGGCTCTAAATTAAAAGAAGGAGGAGGCTTTGGTGGAGGTGAAACAAGCATCAGGTGAACAGCCTGTGTTTTTATTTAGTAAACAGCTGTTTTGCAGCCTCCAGAAACTCGAGGCTGTAATCTCGCAGGATATTTTCTCTCTATATATTCCTGTTGCTTATTCTGAGGACATCAGTTGAGCAGGCGGCCCTTCAGTGAAGCCCGGCACACATTTGCATCGACACTGCTAAAAGACTGTTGGCCGGGCCAGCTGTGAATGTGGTCTGAGCATTCACACCTGTTAATAGGAGACATGTTAATGGCAGCCGTGTCCAGGACCTGACACGGTCTGTATTCAGGTGTTTTGTGTTGACTGCTAATGTCTGCATGCTCACAACAGTGCTGCTGTTTGGCAGGTGTACTGTTTTCCAGGTCAGGTCAGTGTGCTTGCAGGCGAGCACTAAACATAACTCGTTTGTTTCACAGACATTTGGTAATAACAGCATGCAATTGGAGAAAGTAAAGTTTAGGTCTATACAGTACGATTAACACAGATTTGTGCAAGTTGAAAATATTATTTAGGAGTGCAGTGTGTGAGTAAAAGATGACAACCTCCCATAATCTGTTGTTACGAACGTAACGTAGCCGATCAGCTGAGGACATGACAACTGTGATATTAACGTGGAGTGATGATGTTAAACCTTCAGTTTGATGGGTGCGGTCAGATAGACTGACCACCGGCCGCTTACAGAGCACAGCGTTACCGTTAAATCATTACGCTCGTGAGGCTTCTTTTTTTTTTACAGCACACTAGAAAAACATTCAGTAACTTTTGGTCTTATTCAGTGTAGTGTTACTGCAGTCGCGTTCTCACCCAATAAAAATTCCCCAAAATTATGCAAAAGAATTTATCTACTGCCTAAATTTAGGGTTTTATGATCAACAGGGTTACAACGAGGTCCAGCCTTATAGAAAGGTTTTGACTTGGAATATAAAACAGCAGGTTTTATATCTGGGAGGATCAATGTGGGATTGTGGTGCTATTGCACAGATGTGAGTCCCTTAGTAAATATACACACACACACACACACACACACACACACACACACACACACACACACACACACACACACACACACACACACACACACACACACACACACACACACGCCTGCAATAAAACTCGGTTTCATTGTTTTAAAAAAGCTTTGTCAGGATTCTAATTTCATGCCTTGTGTTACTAGATATTAAAATATTGTACTTTCATAGACCTCCACTGGTTTTCACATCTTAATTGCACACAGAGAAAAAGCACAAACCCCTTACGCACAATATAAATATGTATATAATGATTTACTTTGCTAAGAAACCATGCTACTTGACCATTTTTAAATGTGCTCCTAAATTTCTTGGCATGCTCAGATTCAGGAGCACGTGTGCTCTGTGGGAAAACTGTTATGTGTTATAAGTTATACGTGATGATAATGCTGCATAAAAAGCTCCAGGTTCTCCAAAGTCTTCCAGTCTTTCTAAAACGTGTGCAACGATTATGAGACTTTGCTTCTCTGTCCCAGGTGTGATGCCGTTGGACGGTTCTGGCGGCTGGTGGCTCCAGAGGCACAGCTGGTCTTTCTGTGCGGTGTACGATGGGGGCCGTGAGCCGCTCTGCACCGTGCCGCCTCAGATCAAAACCCTCGGGGTCTTCCTCAACGTTGGCGGGGGCACGCTGAGCTTCTACAACCCTCTGACCCAGGAACATCTGACCACGCTGCCTACCCGCTTCGGCCCTGCCGGAGTGCTCCCCGCCCTGGGCCTGGGCCAGGGCAGGCTGAGGCTGCGCTGTGGCCTCCCCCCTCCTCCTCACGTGTTCCTCGGTAAGGACTCGGCCTACAGGGGGCCCTGTGGTGCCGGCGGAGGTCGGTGGCACGGGGAGGTTTCCTTCCAGTCGGTGAGGAGAGTGATTCAGAAGTTTGAGCAGCTGGCGTTGTCGGACTCCGAATCGGGCCTGGTGTCCAGTTTTGGATCGTCGTGCTCAACCTTGGCTTCCCTTTCAGATGTGGGGATCCCTGGGAGCCTTTCCGCTGGGCAAGATGGACAGGAAACAGAAGCTGAATGGGAAGAGCTTCAATAGTAACATCAAAAACTCACCCACAGCTTCCCTGAGTGGTTTGATCCTCTGTTGTCATTTGAAAGGCAAATTTTTTTTCATCTTGAAGGACTGCCTCTTTCCAATCTCTGCGTGACCCCAGACCTGATATTGACTCTCCCCAGGACACAGCCCTTTCTTCCAGCTGAACCCCCACTGGTGTGTGCTCGGGCCAGAAAGAGATGGAAAGTGTGAGGAAAAGGAGGGTTTTTAGCAGCGGGACTCCTTGATCTGTCTCTGTGTGACGTTGTCAGACAGTAGGAGTCCTCCACCGGGCAGCACGCCCGTTTCTGGATGTGGACAGAAGCACTAACCTTGAGCTCAGTCGCTCGTGTGTGTGTGTGTGTGTGTGTGTGTGTGTGTGTGTGTGTGTGTGTGTGTGTGTGTGTGTGTGTGTGCGTGTGTGCGTGCGTGTGTGTGTGCGTGTGTGTGCGCGTGTGTGCGCGCGCACGCGTGCAAGAGGAAACAATGTACAAGCGGCAGGGGGTGAGATGATGAGGCGCGAGTACGGCGACACCAGCAGTGTTGACACAGAGCTGCACGGACAGGTGGTCCATACATTTATCCCGCGGCCTGCCTTCGATCAGGACAGTAGGGCTGCCCTTCTCTGACCCTTTGAAAACCACAGGACTCCCAAAGACTTCAAAAGGAGTGACAGAGAGGGAGAACGAGTAAACAGCATGCATGAATTAAAGACAGCAGGTGATGAACTGAAGAAAAAAGGAATGAGATGAGAGGGATTCCAACAGCTTTCATACCAAGAGGTTTAAATGGATCGACCGATGGTTTTAAAGTTGCACTGTATGATGATACAAGGACCATTTATAGGAAGCCTCAGTGGGCCCTTTTAATGCATCTAATACCCGTTTGAATGACCTGAACCAGAGAGCAAATCTCAGCATATTTCAGCCTCAACATACTGCTGCGTGGAGCTTTCACTGTTTTCATCAGCACTTTAAAAACTTGAGCCCAAAGGTGTAAAGCCATTTTACTCAGACTCCAAAGCTGAGGAAGGATTGCTGTATTTTATAATAAAACTTCCCCGGAGTTGTGACTTGATTGAACTTTTTGTACAGTGCTTGCTTTTTACTAACAACCCTTGATGTTTTTTGAAAGCTGATCCCTTGTTAGAGCCCTTCCTTCTATCACTTGCTTCTCCAACACGATGCTCGTTTAACAGCAGAGAAACATCGGTTGCAGTAGTTGCACTTGTGTCTTTGTTTTTTTGTCATCTCATTTATCGGTCAGATGTTGAATACAAAATTAGATGTTTCAATGCCTCTGGTTGCCTTTTCTTTGCCACGAAGTCATGCCTCTTCCTCATTGGTTGAGAGCTCCGCACACTCCTGGACCTGAACTCACTCTGTGTGATTCTGGCACAGGAAACGGTGAAAGTATAAACTTCTAATTTTCTCATCAATCTTCAGGGCTCCAGGACCCATTGGAAGAACCACTGGTGCCGAGGACTATTTATACTTGGCATGGCCGGTGGTTTTACATTCATCCTGCCTGTGACCACTTGACTTATAATGCAGAGCCTATTGAGCAGCTCCCTCCTGTCTCATCTTTGTCACTGACTGAGTTTGCCTTTTCAGAAAGTGCAAAGTATTTAGTCAGACCACCCAAACTGTACATTTCATTGTAAGACTTAGGCAAAAAAAAAAAAAACTCCTTGCAATTAAAACAAGCATCAGTCAGAAGCGGCGGTAGTTTGGGCCAACTTTCCATTGAGCATTATTCATCTCGTGCATGCACAAAATCAGTTAAGCAGCCGGTCAGACTCCGTAATAACCGATGAGTCAGAAGAGAAGCTTGTTAGACTGTCGCCTCTCTCCGACCACTCATCAGGATGACTGCGTGTTGATGTGCAACTGCGGAGGTATTTACCGCGCGAGTGAAAAAAATGCGTAACCGCTTTTGGCGCAGCGCTCGCTCTCTCTCTCTCTCTCTCTCTCTCTCTCTCTCTCTCTCTCTCTCTCTCTCTCTCTCTCTCTCTCTCTTCTCTCCCTGCAAATAGATCGGCTTTTACAAATAAAGTGTGTGGAAGCAATTTGACTCTTGTAAACAGAAATGAGACCAGAGTGATGCGGATTTCAAAGGGCCGACAGGAGAGAGGGAGGGAGAGACAGAGTCTGCCAGGAAGGATGGATAGCGCGCCGTGCCATGTGTGCGCATTTGGCAGCGTCTGCTGGATGGATTCTGGCTCCGAGCATGAGCTGTACAGGGCAACGTGCAGTGGTGGCGTATTTCCTCAAGTGATTCACTTTTTGGTAAAAAAAACTTTTACTGATGCAATACATGAGGAGACCTGTTAATGTTGTAGTTCATGCATATTTGGACCACCGTGTTTATTTCAGTTTGGCCGTGATACTGGGGTTGGCCCTTATCGTGATCTGGCAAATTTCAAAGAGAGACGTAATGATGCTCTATATTTATTTGGCAACTTTAGTTACTTTGCAAATTCATATTTTAATATATAAATTACACAATGGTGGAACCTCACCACAGCATGAACAGTTACTCAGGTGATACTTCCTCTTCTGTCTTCAGCAGTAAATATTGCTCTTTGAACTCCACTGTACTGTATGATTTCGATATTACCAGAACTCAGGGTTTATAAAGAACTACGCTTTGCTTTACAAAGTTTCTATCACCATTTAGATAGTTTAAAATGAGCTCCTCCATAGCCAACAGTAAAACTCATAATCCAGTTTTGTGCACTGCTCTTCTTTGTAATCATTATTGTTGCTCTGTGATACATTTGAGAACAGATGTTTGGTAATAGGTGTGTCATTTTACTCCAGAACTCATACTTGTAAACAAGTATTTAAAAAAACATGGTCTATGATGCATGATACACTAAGGCTGATATATGTTGGTGGCAGCTCTCGTTAGCCTGCTTTTACTCGAGATTTATAAATCGGGCTTTTCTGTACCAGAGTATCTCTACTCTGTATCTTTATAGTTAAACAGTGGTCCATGTTTTTGTCCCACAAATTAGGGAAGAACTTTTTACTGCTGACAAATGATGCCTAAATGTTGGAAACACGTCCCTACAACCACACAGGTCTTCTCTCCGTGGTGTCAAAACAAACCAAGCACCCCCGCCCCCCCCCCCCACACACACACACACACTCCATCACACACACACACACACACACACACACACACACACACACACACACACACACACACACACACACACACACACACACACACACACACACACACATCCCCAGTACATTTGGACCTATAGCCTCGATCTGCTCGCTAATTGCCTGCAGTAATTAGTTCTCTGCAGTCGCAGCTCTCACTTCGGAAATAAAGAGATGGTGAGAACAAACGAGGTTCTCCTTTCTCTCCACCAAAGTTTCGACTGTGTGCAAATTGTTTCGGTTAGTATGAATAAACATCACCTCTGCAAGACTTCTGCTATTAGCATATTGAGTGAGGAAAGACTCCCATTCCCCTTCCTCCTCCTCCTCCTCCTCTTCCCCGGCAGCAGCACAAAATGAGCTTTACAAGTGAGCGGGCCGCCTCTTATTATCGTCATTATCAGTATAACAGTGGCTGCGAGGAGCATGGTGCGCCTCTTGTTTTGTTGCTCTGTCGTTTTGGGCACAACTCTCCGAGTTACATCCCGATAGGCAGCGATCCCACTGATGCAGATTGCAACTCCTGTGGAGGCAAAAACAAACGAGATGCACTTCAGTGCGGTCCTCATCTGATTATGTTTTTGGCAATAAATATAATTTTCCAGTAGGTCTAGCGGAGTTCCAACCTTTTCTCTTTTTCTTTAGATGTGTGCCCTTGATGGAAGAACCAAGAGTGCGCTCATAACGCAGGAACCCGACGGGAAACTCACATTTCCAGTTTATCTAAACATGAGTCAGAAATAATGGGGTCTTAAAGATGTGCTTCCGGCAAATTAATACGGGAAGGGAAGGTCACGCATACAAGAAGTCTGTTCTGTGAGCCTTGTTGAAGCCTCTTTTGAGCCTTAAATCCCGCTTTTCTGGTGCGTTGTCAGGATTTATCGTCATGTAGGTGCAGAAAATAAATGTAAATAAACAGGTTGGATATTTTTAAACAATCATATTTAGATTTATTGTGAAAGAAAAGGTTCAAACATGGTTGTTAAGTGTAGCAAGTTGGCATGTGATGAGCAACAGGTGGTGTGTGTGTCTCTCTCTCTCTCTCTCTCTCTCTCTCTCTCTCTCTCTCTCTCTTTCACATCTGCCAGGCTATCCATGTATATAGCTTACTGGTGGAATATTCACACCTCCCAGTCCGACCAGCAAACAGGATGCGGTCCGCTGTGAGTGCGCGCTGTGCGGTCAGACAGACAGATTTGAAAGGGGGGGGGGGGAAGGGTGTGTGTGTGTGTGTGTGTGTGTGGGGGGGGGGGTCCAGTTAAACAGCCCGCATTTATGACCTGCAAGCCGGGGGCCGTCTGACAAATAACAAAAAAACAACAGCGCAAATACACAGTGATGGAGAATGGAGCATCCGTCTGTGTGTATCCATCCAGCTGAAACATTATACCATTACGCATGATTTACAGCCAACCCCCCTCCTCCCTCTTCCCCCAAACGCTCCTCCCCAGGCCTCGCCCGCAGAGCTACTTTCGAGATAATGTCCTTCTGATGATGTCACATTTCGGTGCGTGAGTTTTCATATCAGACTCAACGCTCCTAGTATCGACATCCGCAGTTAATTTCAATGTTTAGCGGCATGTTATGACTTCAGAGTTATCGGTTCTCTCCTCTCAGCCCCTCTCTTCCACCGCGCTGCTCTCCTGACTTAAACAGGAACACATTGAGATCTGTACATCAATCTCAGACCAATGTATTGTTTGTACAAAGAAAATCATCTGTAATTAATCTAAGATTATTACGACCCATATCAGTTCAAATCCTAGTGGAGTGGAGTCCAAAGATTTGGGGCCAAAAAAACCTAATAGATTAAAAAAAATTAAATAAAAAAAGATTTATCGAGGGTTAAAATTAATGCAGGTGATTTTACTATCTTCAGCAGGTTATAATGATGCCGGATATTTGGCTTTTTTTGGAATTTTAAATTCCGAAATCATCAGGTAATCTGCCGATTGTTGGTTGCGCAGCAGCAAAAGTAAGATGTATAGTACAACTAATTATACTGTGTTTTTCGTGTCTCCTAGGAACACTTTTGCATTTAGCATGTTTATCACGTTTAATAATCTCATAATCTTATTCTTACAGTGTTTTTTCTGCCCTTTCCAGAAACCAAGTCTACCCGAAAATGTGGGTATTCAGGTCTTAATTTGATCATGTTCTAGAGGGCATCCTTTGTCATGCTTTATTTTTCTATTAAGCTATTACGATTATAACAGACTTCCCAGAGACTTGTTGGACGCTTCCAATACACATAAACTAATGTTTCACTATAAGTGTACTGGGTTTTTCGTTTGCGACAATAGACAATTTAGCATCCAATCACCTTAATGAATTGCCATGTGCTGGGCGGAAGAAAAGCGTCGCTTATCACCCCATTATGAAGAGCATACAGGCCATCATCGACTCCCGTTGCAGGGTTGAAAGGGTTCGGGGGGGGGGGGTGTCTTGCTGTTAGTGGGACAGCCGCGTGAATCCTCACACCGAGATGGAAGTGGCTTCCCACAGGCCACATAATGTGAGACATGCCTAAACATATCACCGTGTGCTCGCACCTTTACGTGCGCTTTTTTGGCACAGAACCAATTATATCTGGCACCTTTTTACGCAGCGGTTTAGTAGGTAAGGGGCCGAGATTAGAGGCTTTTACGGGCGACCAGTAGCCGATTTTGTGGACTAAGTAGACCGCAGAGGAAAGACAAATTAAATACAATGGAGTCATTGCTGTCCCTCAGTGGTTCTGAGAGCGGGGTCTAGGGAGACTGGAAAGGGAACTAACAGCAAAATGAGGGTCAATCTAGCCGACAATGTAGCAAATCACAGGATGTATATACAGTCCGCTTGGCAACATTATCATAGTCATTACAGCTTATTATGATTCTCAAAAATTCCCAATCAATCACTTCTTTATTCCAAACATCTCAGCCATATAATAAGCCTGACCTTTCCTGAACTCTCTGAGTCTCTAAATCACCCATGAGCAGCACTACAGTAATGTAAACTTAAACCGCAGAGCGTTTGTTCTGGACCCCCAAGGGACCACTGTGAAGAGCTGGACTGTTACTCAACCGCTTTTTGTTGGATGGGAACATTTCCCAGATCTAAATAGGTCCTAATAAATTTCACTTGTTAATGTTGTGAATCTCCAAGCTGGGCTAGTCAGTTTTTTTATTTATTTAAAAAAAATTTTTTTTTTAAAGATTTGAGGTTAAATAGCTCTTGGCACCTGTTACAGGGCCTGTAAATTGAACTAAATCATAACAAATGGGATTTTAAGTAGACTCGTCCAGGTAGGCTTTTCGACAAGCCAAACGAAACAGAGCGAGGTCGAAAGAGAGGAAAGGGGTCTGCTTAAGGCTCGGACAAATTTGCCTTGAGGTATTCCAGCTATTTTCATTTGTTTCTGTTAAGTCACTTAGGTCTCAGCTCCACTTGAGAAAATAAGAGCAGCCAGCAGCAGCAGCAGCAGACACTCACATTCCTTACTGTACATGATCTGGAGATTCACACTTTGTCTCCACAGGAGCGCTCCAGTAGCTTCTTCTTGGGTGTTAAATGAAAACAATGTGGCACTCAACCCACTGAGCAGTGAAAATGATAGAAATATATGTGGAGGCCAGGAAACAAATAAGCTATAAAGGACCATTTGGTGCCATTAACCACCACTACGGATGCCAAATTATCTATTACTATTAGTAGTGGTGAAATGTGACTAAATAAATGTACTGCAGTACTGTCCTTGGGTACAAATTTGATGTATTTGTGCTTTACTTGATTATTTCCATTCTATGGAACTTTGTGCTTCCACTTCACTACATCTCAGTCAAATCGTGTACTTTTTATTCCACTACATTTGTCTAACAGATTTAGTTACAAGTTTAAGATGACAGGTTTTTTTTATTTTTTATTTTTTTATTATTTCTGTCCAATGAAAACCATCTATCTCCAAATTTGGAGATAAACATTTGTTTTTGATAAAGTGAAAGATCAGATGTTCCTTTATGGGTTCAGGATACATTCCAACATTTTCAGTTAAATAAACAATTTCAAAACCCACTTGGATTCAATGCAAAATGCATTGCTTGTTGACTTTGTAGAGATACATGGTTCTTACAGAACGGAAACGATACAAACATGACGATGATCTTATAGAAGAGAATGCATTGCTGAAGATTAAACTAACCAAGTTTTGAGTTTTTTGTTTAAATAGTGTAAATTAAGTTTTGATACAAATAACCGACTCAGGCTCGTTTCCATATCTCAAGCGTTAATGAATTGACGGAGGCGTCGATTTCCCTTTCCATCACCCACCCCCACCCGTCCCATCCTTCATCTCCCCCCTCCTCCTCCTCCTCCCGCCCGGTGGCCGCTTCCAGCTGTCAGGGGAGCAGGCTATAAAACAGAACTGGACGGGGCTCCGAGGAGGCTGCTGGTACTGAGGAGAAGACACACGGCGCAGTTGGCTTTTCCCTGTCTTCGGAAAACTTCGGTCTCACTCCGACTCGGATGATTCAAAACAGGGGACGGTCTAACTAAAGTCAGCAGACATTTGGATGTAAGGAGGAAACTTTTTTTTTTTTTTTTCTTCCTTCCAACCAGTGAGTGAAATTAGTCGCTTTAACTCGACACCGGAGTTTTCAGGGAGCTATTTTGTGGATGTTTGGGATGCTGGCTCCCTGCGCGCTGCGCTCCTTGCTGTGCGTACTGAGTTGCGCGTCGTGGCTGAACGGCGGAGCGGCCTCGCGGCTCAAGTCACCCGCTCTGCCCATCCAGTCCGAGAGAGAACCGCAGCCCTCCAAAGGCTTGTCAGGTAACAAAAACATCTTTTTTTTTTTTTTTTTTTTTACATCAAAAGTTTGTCTCTTGCTGTTAAGAAATGTGTTTTATTAGGCTCTGTGAAGTGTCGATGGAAGAGGGAATCCATAACAGCAAAACTTTGTTCCAAATATGAAACATTTTACGTGACTGTAAAATGGCTCCAGACTTTAAAGCCAGGTTTTTAAACTCCGTTAACACGCAATACAACAAGCAAAATGCATCTTACCAACTATGTTGAAGCTTAAAACCCAGTTAACCCTGGTTTGTGTACTGTGTTTAACCCATAGAGGCAGCAGCGAGCAAAGCAATAGAAAAAGTTCATATTTAGTTTAAATTAATGCAGATTTTTTTTTATTTTTTTTATATCGCAGTAATGCCGAATTGCAGTGAGCCGACAATTTTGTTAATATTGGCAGTCTATTTATGACTCATCTGCTTTTGTGGTAAAAAAAACAACAACAGCAATAAACTTGAAACTGTCCGGTTTTTGTCGTGAAGTGTGGGATGATTGACCGCACGCGCTCCCCGGCGCCAGGTTATGACCGCAGCTCAGCCACTTGTAAACTGCACGCGGAGGTGAAGTGGCCCGTTGACCCAGCTCGATCACGTTTTAAAACTATGAACACAAAACATGAACCGTTCACTTCTTCACTTCTCCCACTTTAATGGCACACGGATCCACATTTCAGCGAGTTTCCTCAAAATATCCCTCAGTTCCAGGTTGCTTCATGTGTAAACTCGCGGCAAACATCTGAGTCATAACCGCAGTGAATGCCTTTTGATTCATGTGTGAAAGCCCCTACGTACAAAGCTCATTGCGGGTTGTTGTTTTTTTTTTATATATTTTTTTTTATAAGGAAGCTGCTCTGGAGTTCAAAACAGTGGGAACTCCACGTTAAACACCGCCTGCTAACGTGTAATTCAACGTTGGAAACTGTAATCAATCGACTTTCCATTACAAGCTTTGGCTCCTCCGAGATGATTTATTTCTGCAGAGACACGAGTGGCAGGCAGAGCGAGCGGCTCACAGTTTGGCTCCTCTTAACTCCACCGGACTGTTTAAAGTGTGTAGTCACTTTAATGAAAGAATAATGTGAACCAGGTTGGTAGCAGCGAGCGAGGCGAGCCATCAGAGAAGCTGGCCAGGGGTAACATCAAGTTTGGGTGCGTACCACATACACACTGCTTGCAGGCAGTTATCCTAACCAAAAAGATCTATAGTTACTCAGGGTGACAAACACTCAGTTAGGATTGTTGTACAATAACAACAACAACACTTTTACAGCTATTTCTGATCTCCTGTAACATCAGCAGGCAGTCCTGCTCCTGTGTGTTTTGTAGTTGTGGCTTTACTCCTGCATACTGGATTTAAAGTGAAACATGGACTGTCATGTGACGACTTTCAGCTGTAAGAGTGTTTGAGGGGGTTCACAACCACTTTGGGTAAATATTGAAGAAACCGTAGCCCTTTTTGTCTGTAGCCCGTAGGGTATTGTCCATAAAAAATAAAAAAAAAACAGGTTTCTACTGTATCTGTTCATCTGATGTGGATATAAACACAAAGTCACCACTGTAGCCTCATTGTCTCATTTCAGATCAACTTTACTTGAGCACATAGTCAAAACAAAACTGTCCTATTTTGTATGGTATCCACTGTAATAGTCTTGTGTAAACCACAAGTACTTTATAGTATATATTTCCTCCTGCCTCTTGCTCTCATCCAGTGTATTTAATATGCCTGTTAAGCTACTTCAGAAAATTTTTTTTTTTTAACAAGGTTTGGCCTACATTCTGTATATTTCTCCGATAATCTTTCAGTGGAAAATTGCACGTCTCTCCAATGGCTGTTCATGGATCATTTAGATGAGAGACAGGATGCAAGGCTGAGTCCCAAAACTCACGAGGCATCCAGGCAGTTTCAGTCTCCTCCAACATGCCTGGGCAGTGAGCTGTGCTGGATTTATTTGTTGTTAAATATGAAAATGGGTACAGTGATTCAGTCTGTGCAGTTTGACATCCCTGCAGGACTGTCTGACACTTAACGCCCCAACGTTGTACTTCTTTTGCTCTTAAATATCAGAAACCACAGTCCAGCTCATATCTCGTTGCTCCCCCTGAAATCATCATCTAGTTTCACTTCTCATCAAGACTCTCCGGTTTGGAAAGAGCTAAAGAATTGGGATCACAACTAGCCAATGTTTGACCCTGAAGGAAGCCAAGTATAATCAGAAATGTTTTCGTTACAGGATGCTCATTTGGAGGTCGATCTTATCTGCTGGAAGACACGTGGCACCCAGATTTGGGGGAGCCCTTCGGTGTCATGCACTGCGTCCAGTGCCACTGCGAATCTGTAAGTCCCATCTCATAGTGATCTCACTCTAAACATGTCACTTTAACTCGGTATGTGCAGCAGCAGCAAGATGAACTCAAGCATTAACTCCAGGTGACTGACGTGTGCGTTTCTCTGGCAGCAAAAGAGTCGTCGCGGTAAGATTTTTGGGAAGGTGAACTGTAAGAACATCAAGCAGGACTGTCCGAACCCGGACTGCGAGGATCCCATCCTGCTGCCAGGGCACTGCTGTAAAACCTGTCCTCGAGGTAATCACCCACAACTCACCCCCTGCTGCTTTCTGGCTTCTTGGATTTTTCCTAAATGCATGAGAAATAGTCAGCTGAAAAAACACGCAAGCTCAGCTTAAATTGCTTCAAAACCCTTCTGGTGAAAAATGAATTGCTCTCAGTTGGTTTCCTCCTTTTGTCACATCAGTGACTTCTCTTTGTGATTCATTGCTTGCTCTTTCTTCCTCTTTCCCTGTTGCGCTCCCAGTTTTCTTTTTCAGTTTCTTCTTTTTCTTGCTGGGTCAGCTAGTTAGCCCTCAGAACAGCTGTTGGGTACAATGAGCAAGTCGATGGATTTTCCATTCAGCTGCATCAAATGGACATTTTCTCTAACCAGCTTCAACTCGGAGTAGCACCCATCTATTTAGCCCCATTCACACATGCACACTTAGCTTGTCTACACTTGGCTGCACACACAATTCCACCTTAATAGGGAGTTAGAGCTCCCCTGCACACGCACACGCACACGCACACACACACACACACACACACACACACACACACACACACACACACACACACACACACACACACACACACACACACACACACACACACACACACACACACACACACACACAGGGTGGGTCTTCATGCTGCACTGTTATTCAGCCGATTGGGTGTTTTTCTACGTTGTATGTCTGGTAATGGAATGGAAAGTAAAGGTAAAGCAATGTGGGGACAACACTATGCTGTGTGTGTGTGTGTGTGTGTATGTGTGTCAAGAATTGGACAGGCCCATGATTGTGTGTGTGTGTGTTGTGGTCAAGTTTTAAGGAAAAGGTTGAGTGTGTTTGTCTTAGCTTTGGCACCATTGCACCTAGTATATTTTCGCAAGTGATGGAAAATAGTGTGTGTGTGTGTAATGAGTGGTGCACCTGAGGATTGCTAAGTGGGGAGAAGTGAGAGTGACATTACCCAGAAGCCCTCAAGCGTGCCTGGTGGAGCAGAGGAGGAGTGAGGGAGGAATGATGAGATTTGAGATCAGTGTGTGTGTGTGTGTGTGTGTGTGTGTGTGTGTGTGTGTGTGTGTGTGTGTGTGTGTGTGTGTGTGTGTGTGTGTGTGTGTGTGTGTGTGTGTGTGTGTGTGTGTGTCTGTGTCTGTGTGTGAGAAAGAATAAAACACAAAGAAAGTAAGCAGACAAGTCAAGCTGAGCTCGTCAGACAACAGCCTGGGAGAAATAACATTTGTGTGACTAAGAGACAGTGTGTGGTTTTCTTTCTGGAGAACATGTCAGAGCCGCTGTATTTGGCCGAGTGAGCAACACTGCATGTGTCACATATTACATCAGGACACACAGCAGTTTGTGTGGAACAGCGGCTCACTGTTAGGATCGCACGCCACTGTCGCTTTCAATTCCCTTTCAGCTCTTCAGCAGCAGGAGACCAGCCTGGTTAGTTACCCCAGGCTGAGAGACGGGAGACAGAAATCAGAGAGGAGGACAGACAGAGTAGGCGTTGAAATATGTTTCTGACGCCGTATACGTCACTCTTTCTTGACCACCTTTTCTCTGTAATCTCTACCTGTCCTGGTCAGCCTCCATTTCCAGATCCCGTCTGATCCTTTATATCCACCACGTCTCTCACTTTGTATCCAAACTGGAAACACAACAGCCGATGCAGGAGTTTCATCTGTGCGCCAGACGTAGGAGACCATTAAGGCTCAATGTGTTTTGAAATGTTTTGGTTAATGAGTTTTTATCCCACCAGGGACAAACACAGTTTGAAAAGCTGACACTAAAAATCTGTATTGGGTTCCAGTGAGATTCCTTACAGACAGTAATGATAAAACAGATGAATATTTTTACAAAATCAGAACAAATTAGAATTGATTTAGGCCAGCGTGCAGTTGCTACAGCAACTCTTTATATTACCATATCCTTTTTAGTCACAGTCAGGTGCTCAGCAGACATTTCAAGTTATTAAACAGTTTTCGTTTTTTTTTTTTTTTTTTTGCAGGTGCAAAACAGCCCGAATCCGTGCTGGACAACTTTGAATATTTCCACGAGAAGGGCAAAGAGAAGGAGGACGACCTCCACAAATCTTACAACGACAGATCCTACCTGAGCTCGGAGGACGGGTTGCCTGGGGAGAGCCGCACCGGTAAGTGTTCGGCACCCTCCGACACACCGTGTGTTTAGGCCTCGCACTCCTCCACCTACGCGCTACTGAAAGCTCTCCGCCTTCCGTCTCCCTCCGCAGACTTTGTCGCAGTGTTAACGGGAGTGACCGACTCGTGGCTGCCCAGCTCGAGTGGAGTCGCCAGAGCTCGTTTCACCCTGAGCAGAACCAGCCTGACCTTCTCCATCACGTACCAGAGGTGAAACACCCCCCTTTGGGTTTTCTCGGAGCTTTAGTCTCAAGGTGTCACTTTTGTGATCGGCCACAGTCGCATCAGTGCTCACTCCAACTTTTCCAGCTCCTCTCCTGTTTATCCCAAACAAACCTGAAGTGTTCAAAGATGTTTCTATTGTTTAAACCAGCATGTTGTTGTGTCCGTCAGCATTATGGAGTTGGGAGAAGTTGAGTTACAAAAATACAATGTATGACATTTAGGCAATATTGCGATTATACAACAAGTTCACAACTAAAAAAAGAAATGTAATCAAAATGTTTAATATTCATATTGTGGGGCAATTCGCTCTGGAAATATAAAACTTTTTGTTTGTGTTATCTCCGTTTCCATGGCAATACAAGGGGTATGACTAAGAACTGGAAAACAATTAGTTGCGTCAGCAGACTCTGTAACGTATGCAATGATTACTACTTCAGAAAGTAGTCCAACAGATGATCCAACAGCGACATTTTATTGTTTTCATAAACTAAATAAATAGAAACACAAAACTGCTTTGCTAGATCAGTTTTGTTGTGACTAAGATATCCGTTGAAAAAAATATATCAATGGACTCAAGTATTTTTAAATCTCGTGTGTTAAATTGGTCAAACTAGCTGCCGCCATCATTTGAAGTGCCCGACTGTCCGTGGTGTGACGGCACGGGTGCTCAAAGCAACAGAAAGGAAAAAGAAAGACCTGATTTCTCCAAATGGGTCACATTTAAGAGGCCCGTAAAAAAAATGTAAACAATATTATTTTGCATATTATATGAAATTTACTCCTAATGATATTTGCCATGGAGATGGCGGAGTGATATTTCTAGTGATAAGCCGGGTGTGATGTCACGCTGATTTGAGCACTTTCCAAATGTCCAGTTGACCAATCAGATCTCTGAGTCTGAACTACTTGTTGTGTAACCGTATATATGAAATCTTTTACTCCTGCATCTGACTCGCATCTCACCCACATTTTGCAGAATGGGACGTCCCAGTAAAATAGTCTTCCTTGGCTCAGATGGGACCCCTGATTTTGAGTACAAAGTCCCCAAAGGAGAGTCCGACATGGTAAAAACATCATCTCCTGCTTCCGTTCCTGTTGTTTATGCTCCGTGTGCATGAGTGTCTGTGAGTTTCCTGAGAGAGACACAAATTAAGTACCAGCATGATAAATGCTCTCACCCCGTGACTCTGTGCTCAAACTCTGACTTCTTCTCCCATAACTCACTCTGCAATAATAAATGGTAAACACACACACACACACACACACACACACACACACACACACACACACACACACACACACACACACACACACACACACACACACACACACACACACACACACACACACACACACACACACACACACACACACACACACACACACACACACACACAGGGACACTTCCTCTCTGCTCCACTGCCTCTTTCTAAACATCACAAACTGATTAGAGTCAACATCAACATCACACACACACACACACACACACACACACACACACACACACACACACACACACACACACACACACACACACACACACACACACACACACACACACACACACACACACACACACACACACTATCAGGTTTGAGGTGTACAACACTGACTTTAATAAAAAAGCCATTATTATCCATATAAATCAGTGAACTGATATGTTGGTGTAACCGTAGTAACCATGCATGCATGTCCACACAGTCCCTACGGTCCGCCTCGATCACTACACATCATTTCCTGCCAAAATACACACATCTCCACATTCCACTTCAGACCTGAACAGTCTGCTCAGCGAGGCAGGAGCCCCTCTAAATACAGGTCCCAGAAATTGGCCTATTATTATTTTTAGATAAATGTCAGCGTCAAGCACCAGAGGACCGTAGAGAAAACATTCTGGCAACATAGAGGAAGGAGGAGGGGGGTTAGCTGGAGCAAAACTTTGCAAAGAGAGAATTTTTCACATGTTACATCACCGCTTAGCAGAGGGACAGAGAGTATCACTAATTAAAATGGAGATTACCCCTGAACTCTGAGTTATGAGGTGCCGGCACTCTGCCACATTTCTTCCCTGCACTCTCAGGGAGAAGTTGGGGTTTTATGTTGAAGCTGTGCAGCCTGGGGATCAGAGTACAGTCCCACAGTTTGATGTAGTTAGCACATGTGCATGTGTTGTCTGTTGCCCTAAGTGTGTTTTCATGAGCAAGAGGAAGATGAAAAATGTCCTAATAATCCCCCAATTCATCGTCACCACCGCGGCACTGCAATTTACCTGCCTTTGTGTGTGTGTGTGTGTGTGTGTGTGTTTAGATCTGCGGAGTATGGAAGAACATTGCTAAGCCTCTCCTGCGACAGCTGCAGTCTGAGCAGATGCGCATCAGCATGACGGCATCAACAAGCAGACGAGAAGAAGTGGAGGGAAAGATCATCAAACACAGGGCGCTGTTTGCTGGTGTGTGTGCATGTGGGATATCACACCGGAGCCTTCTCATGCTTCACTTTATTCTAATATTGCTTTAGACATGTGTATGCCTTTGTCCTCAGGTCGTAGTACACAATGAACCCAATGTTTACAAAGCAGTGGAATTGTATATTTTCTCATGTAACCGTCAGAGGCTTTGTATGGATTAATGCAGCTAAAATGAGCTGGCTTTGTTTACAGCGCGGAGATCCCGTAAGAGAATGCAGATACGTTCTACTGACGTGCACGTGTCTTATGTGCAGAGACTTTCAGCTCACTGCTGACATCAGAGGAGGAGAATTCAGGCATGGGAGGCGTGGCCATGTTGACGATGAGTGACACCGAGAACAACCTGCACTTCATCCTCATCCTGCAAGGCCTCATCAAACACAAAGACAAAGGTGAGAGAGGGCGGGAGGAGAACAGCGCACAGTAAAGCTAAAGTAAAGTGGAATCAATAATCGATCGGTAATCAATAAACTTCCACAAATCCCAGAATATCAGGAAGTGACAGTGGGAAAAAAAAGCCACCTCTCTCTCTCTCCTCAGATCCTCTTTTGGTGCCCATCCGAGTCGGGCTGATGTACCGCCAACACATCCTGAGAGAGATCCGAGCCAACATCACCTCTTATGTGAGTAACAACACACATTTACCCGCCATGTACAGTTTGATCAGAGCGGCCTTGTTAAGCAGCATAAACTGTTGATGGAGAGTGTTTTCAGGGATTTCCTGATCATTAGAAGGCTTCAGTGCAGCACCCGGCTCCAAAACTTCAAACTCTTCCACAAACGTGCACCGAAAACCGTTTAAAAAAACAAAACACATTCAGTGTTTCCTGCACATAATTAGAAAGAAAAACTCCATCACCAAGTCAAATAAGTGGGAAGTTTTAGGTAACAAGTGTTATTTGGGGCAGACTGAGAGTCGAGGAGGTTACTGGAGGAGCAGTGTTGTTTTCAGTTAGAAACATCACACACACACACACACACACACACACACACACACACACACACACACACACACACACACACACACACACACACACACACACACACACACACACACACACACACACACACACACACTCCTCCTCCTCCTCCTCCTCCTCATGGAGACGGATGTGGTTTTGTCACCACATCCCCGGGATCTTGTCGCCGCCGCTCCGATCACAGCCAACAACCCTGAGACATGACAAGATAAATGGATGGGAGAGGACGAGCGAGGGGAACACAAAAGAGGAGAGAAAGTGTGTGTGCGAGTTGGGGCTCTTTTTTTTTTTTTTTTTTTTTTTTTTTTTTTTTTTTTTTTTTTTTTTTTTTTTTTTTGCTGGAGACAGATGTGAGCGAGGGATGAGATGCAGAGGAAACAGTGGAGGGAGGGGGGGCGGTAAAGAGGATGCACTGCGTACACACTCCTCACACATGTCAGTGGTTAGTGGCCTGTGGGCTGAAATGGATGGAGTGGGGGGAGGGGCGGGGGAGGGGGGTGGGTGGTGTAAGGCGGGCCTGTTTTTAATTCTGCCAGGAATCACGTGAAGGACCGACTGCACTTCTTTCGGGCCGAGCGGGGAGAGAGAGGCCGCACGTGACAAAATATGTGCAAAAATTTGAGCTCAGCAAACGGTCACACGACCTCTCAAACCGAGAGCGAGACGCTGAAACCCAAACGACTCAACTCGTTTTAAGTGCAGGCAAATAAAAGAGGCTTATAAACAACAGAGGTAGCTGAAGGTGATGCTTCCCTTTATTTTTTTGCAGAGTAGAAATCCCGACAGCGTTACCGCTCCGCCTGATTTACACAGAACAATATGACCCTCTGCACCTTACTTCCTTCTCATTATTCTGTCCGTTCGTTTTCCCAAATAAAAGCCACCTTCCCTCCGTCCAGCCGCGTCTCCACTCCCGCTCTGTTTTGGCTCCTCGCTGTGTGGATTTATGCTACATGTATATTTATATTGAACTGAGGCCCCGAGGTCATAAAAGTAACATTTCTTCAACACGCTCGTACATCTGTCCTATTAATCCAACATTTCTCAACGTTTTCTTGGAGTCTGCTCTGCCCGCTTGAAATTAAACGGCTCTCAGTATGAAACGTGTTAAGGCAATGCAACCCGTATTTTTTTGCCCAGAGTTTGAAATGTGTGCTTGTGAGTAGGTTGATTTACAGTCATGTGTTTTTTTTATGCAGCAGAACTTTGTGTATTTAATGGTTCTGGACTTTGTGATGCCTTTGTAACTGTTGTATTTATTTTCTCTTGAAGAGATTTCATTGGGCTGAGATCTGGTTTGCTCTTTGCATTAAATTTATTTTAGTATCATATAAACTGAAGAAAAATCTCCAATGTTTTTGGAAACAAATGACGAGCCTGTGTTTCATTTAAATAAAATGGGAGTTTGGTTAGTCTGGTAACATGTCCGTGTTTTACCGACATCGAAAGTGACATTCTTATTTGTTTTCAGTGGAATATGCTTTTATATTTATCTACTTGTTGACCCACACATAACGTCTCAGCCGTGTGCTCACCACTTCACTCCGTGCAGGATCCGGACTTCGCGGAGGTGCTGACGGACCTGAACAGCCGCGAACTCTTCTGGTTATCTCGTGGTCAGCTGGAGATCACCGTGGCAACGGAGGCTGCGGATCCCAAACAAATCTCCGGCTTCATCACCGGCAGAAAATCCTGTGACAGTAAGTATTTCTATTATCAAACACGTTCCCGCAGGTGACGCTGGTTTCCCTCCACGTGTGCGTCGCTGGATGTGTTTTTATTGGTTTGAACTCATCCATCCATTCTGGTCTTTCTCCTCCATGAATGCTCTTTAATTCCCGTCTCCATTCTTTCAAGTCTTATCGTTGGGGGAGGAAACCACGTTTATAGACCTTCTGTTTAGTGGTCCACCAAGACACGTGTGTGTGTGTGTGTGTGTGTGTGTGTGTGTGTGTGTGTGTGTGTGTGTGTGTGTGTGTGTGTGTGTGTGTGTGTGTGTGTGTGTGTGTGTGTGTGTGTGTGTGTGTGTGAGAGACATGGAGACAGACGGAGAGGAAGAGGTTTCAGGAATGTGGTGGACGGCCCTCTTCTGAAACCATTAAAGCACGCACGCGTGGGCTTTCCAGAGGACGCATACTTGAACGTGAATCAGCGCTCGGAAACACTTTGACAGACGCTTTTATCGTCACAAAGATATCGATAAATATACGTAAAGATATAATACAGGCCGGTGCTGCCGAGGTCACGGTCTGCTGGACCGGACTCTCCAGTGCTCTGATCAACATGTGTGAAGAATTCAAACCCAACACAGCTCCTTCCCCTCTCTTCTCGCCTCCTCTTTCTCCCAGTCTTTCTGTCTCTCCTCTCTCTTTTGGCT
Source organism: Brachyistius frenatus (assembly GCF_029030835.1). NCBI lineage: Eukaryota > Metazoa > Chordata > Actinopteri > Embiotocidae > Brachyistius > Brachyistius frenatus. Next base: position 747,991 of record NW_027210600.1, read on the forward strand.
TCACTCCTCCTCTCTGGCTTTTTTTTTTTTTTCGGTCTCTGTGTCATTTTCAACATTTTTCTCTCCACTTTTTTCCCCGTCCTTCTCTGTTACTCATTCCCTCCTGTCCTCTCGGCTCAACCTTTTTAAGCCTGCTGCATTCAACAAGGGTTACCTCATTCTGAAGGCTTAACCTTGGCTGAGCTTTTCTATATATATGTGTGTGTGTGTGTGTGTGTGTGTGTGTGTGTGTGTGTGTGTGTGTGTGTGTGTGTGTGTGTGTGTGTGTATGTGCAGCAACATGTATGTTTTTGGGCCAAGGTCTCACACATAATTACACAAGCGGACACGCCTCCTGATTAGTGGTTCAATTGAATCTGTCCCCTCAATGACTCTTTCTCTGTGACGGGATGACAGTCCGGGCGCGTGGCTGCAGTGTGTGCGTGGCTGCGAGTCGCGAGGGAATATAACGTGCCCCCTTTTCCTTCCCCTCCTTCAGCCAACCAGAAAATGTTAACATGACAGAAATCATTGCCTCATCTCGCATGCTGTCAGGCTCCGCTAAGGTTTAAGGGAGGGAGAGTCCGAGGGGAGACGCGATGGCTTTTCAGATAAGTAATGCGAGCGGGAATGTGGATTTCTTTTTTTGATATGAATCTGTGTTTGTCTTGCTCAGCTATCCAGAGTGTGATGTCCAGCGGCGACGCGTTGAGCCCGGGGAAGACGGGAGGCGTTGGATCTGCTGTCTTCAACCTCCACGACAACGGCACACTGGACTACCAGGTACGAAGAGGGAGACTGCTGCTTTTGAAATCGGTGTATTCTAACCAATATTTGTCATATTCCAATCTTTGTGATAAATTGCAGTAAAACACTTAAACTGGCACATTTACCGAGCCGCCCGCCGCTATCATGACATTTTAGTTGACGAGTAAATGTCATCCAAATAATTGTGATGTAATTGTTTACTTCTGATCATTTTACGCCACTCTTACAGTATAAGCCTAATCCTAGTTTAATAATACACTTTATGAAGAAGACGAGATATTAACATAAACCAGAGCAGAAAACAAGAGGCGCAATGAGATGATGTCATAAAGGAGCGCCACCCAAACATCAAGAAAACGGTGATGGGAATATGACATTTCAGTTTCATCCAACTGTTTTTATACAGATGAATGGAAATGATTGCGACATACTCATCTGTGTTTTGGTTCGCACCAAACCAGCTGGATGTTACAGAGGTGTTAAATCGATCAGAAAAGAAATCCTTAACACGCTGGTGAATTTAATGTGTTTTATGGACTATCCTGAAAACAATTAAACAGTGTGAAGCCAGACTCCGACACATTGAAACAATCAGTGGAACTCCTTTTCCCTTTCAATGGTGTCAAGTCAAGCTGATCTGAAATCAAACAAGCAAATGTAACTAAGCACCACTGAAAGAGACATCTATTCAGCTTGAAATAATAACATAAAAATGATCAATTACCTGAATAAATCCATTTCAAATACATGTTCGCTTTGCCCCTTGCTGCTAAAAAAAAAATACAGAATGTAAAAACGAGGACATTTTGTAATTACTTGCGTGTCTTTTTGCACAGTCAAGTTACAAAGCAACTGTAAGCACGAAACACATTTAGAGTGGAAGGGGCTTTGAGCATTTCTCCCACTTCCTTTTCCTCCAGATTCACGTGGCAGGTCTCAGCAGCGATGTCGTCGGCCTCTCCATCGAGCTGAAGCCGCGGCGGAGAAACAAGCGCTCGGTCCTGTACGATCTGACGACGGAGTACAGCAAGGCCTCGGGGCGGGCGGTGGGCAGCTGGAGTCGCCTGGAGGCTCGCCACATCCACATGCTGCTGCAGAACGAGCTCTTCATCAACCTGGCCACGGCACACAGCCAGGAGGGGGAGCTGAGGGGGCAGATCAAGGCGCTGCACTATAACGGCCTGGAGGCGCCCCGACACGGTATGAACCGATGGAGGCAGGCGAGGGAAAGTGGCCGCGGTGGACTTCATGTATAACACTCCCTTCTTCTTCTTCTTCTTCTTCTTCCTCCTCCCCCAGAGTTTCCCACCCTTCTAGCCGGACACTTTGTGTCCCCACCGGTGAGGACGGCAGCTTCTGGCCACGCCTGGGTGTCCGTGGACAAACAGTGTCACCTGCATTATGAGATCGTCGTGGCGGGGCTCAGCAAAAGCGACGACCTCACCGTGAACACCCACCTCCACGGACTGGCCGAGATCGGAGAGCTGGATGACAGCAGCACCACACACAGGAGGCTGCTGACCGGCTTCTACGGCTCACAGGTCCCGCAGACGGAAACACACCACATTGATTAAACAAGCAGCCGCTCACGTATGCAAATGCGTAAAATAATACGCGTTCATCTTTTCTCCCCTCCAGGCTCAGGGAGTGTTAAAGGACATCAGTGTGGAATTACTGCAACACCTGGACCAGGGGACGGCCTTCATCCAGGTCAGCACCAAGACCAACCCTCGGGGAGAAATACGAGGACGGGTACGTAAACAAAACCACAGCACCTCCGGTCTTACTTTCATTGTGTGATTTTAAAATATACGTTTCTCCACAGATACTTACAGAATGTACAACTATTAGAATAATACATCTGTGTGTTTGCAGTGTAGTCATTTATTTTCAGTTTCTCCTGTCAAGCAGAAAAGGGCAAGGTTCAAACGAGAGTCAATAGAATCTGAAACCCGTATCTATGTTAGTTTGACTTTGATACCGGCGCCTGAATGACACTTTTTTTTTATACCAATTTTATACATTTTTTAAAAAGAAAGTTACACATTACAGTACAAATCTTTGGTTGTCATGCAGTTTAGAGGGGGAGAGTGTAACCCGGGCTATTTTCTGTAGCTACCATGAACAGATGTCCATGCAGATGCAGGCTATCGGTAGACACTACAAATTACCAATGCTCCCTAAACGCCTCACGTGCCATCGGTCAGAGCTGGAAGCCTCCAGTCACTGCAGTGTAAATAATTTAGACAGACCTGAGGTCAAAAATGAGTTTGAAAAGAGTGAAATAAAGTGTTCTTATTTTCAATTTACTGAAACGGAGTGATTTGATGGAGCCGTTTGGTAAAAGCTGAATGGGCTCATTTCATGCAGATGAGATTTACCCTCATTGAAAACAGAAAACAGCTACCGTGTGGTTGTAGCGCCGGTATCGTAGTTAGTGAATCAGGCATCTTTCAGCAGTAGAGAGTATTTAGGCAATTCTGTCTGTGCCATGAAAATATCAATGTCCATGACAACCAGGTTGGCCAAGTATGACATGACCATTTTACCATTACAGAACATCCAGTGACCCACACAGCTGTTTTACTATTTCATCACAACCACACAGTGAAATACCAACAAGCCGCGTCGTTTGGTTTCCTGCCTAAAGTCTTACCTCTACAAATTGGTTGGTATATATATTTCGACGCTGAAGATAATTAGACATTTTGCAGATCGAAGTGAAGGTTAAAGTAATGAACATTGAATAAATGTCAGATGTCTGAATTAAATCAAGCTTAAATCTGAACGGCCGGGCCTTTTTTTTTGGGGGGGGGGGGGGTCACATTAAAGAAAGAAAAGAGGAGCGGTGGAGTAAAGTCCTTGAACCGTCTGAGTGTTTATGTGTCTGCACTCGCTATCCCACACGAACGGCGGGTGCCGTCGACCAGCCGAGACTTTAGAGAACGGTCCGGTTTATTAGGCACCGGGGGCGCCAACACAGACCGAGGACCACTAAACCACAGCTGCAGCTTTGCAGGTGTAGAGCTCGAGGACGTTCTGCCGGCTGCTAGGTACTCACAAGGAAAGGGACGACACACACACACACACACGCGCGCGAACACACACACACACACACACACACACACACACACACACACACACACACACACACACACACACACACACACACACACACACACACACACACACACACACACACACACACACACACACACACACACTAACTAACTAACTAACAACTGTCGGCTCCAGCTGTTTTTATAGAAAACAGGTCCAACACATAAACAGCCATCTGCTTGGGAGCAGAGAAACGCTCCATTTAAGAACACTTAACAAGTGGACTCGACACCAGCGTTGAGTCAGGTGTGCCCGACACACTCCAACCTCTGTTCTCTTCTCTCTTTTCTTTCGTGCCGTCCATTTCTGTTCCCTCCAGGTCCACGTGCCAAACAACTGCAGGACCGGGACCAGGCGGGACGCGGAGGAGGCCGAGTTCGAGGACTTCTTCGTGAAGGACCCCGAGGAGCTGAAGAAGGACCCCCACACCTGCTTCTTCGAGAACCAGCACCGCGCTCACGGTTCCTGCTGGACGCCCAATTACGACAGGTGCTTCTCCTGCAGCTGCCAGGTGAGAGGAAACAAACGTGAACCGTGCTGTTCGACGGGTTTAATCCGACACGGAGCTGGGTCCGGATGTCCAACAGTATTTCGTGCTGCGTCGCGATTAAAACCCACGAGTCGTCATCTTTCTGTGTTTTTC
>NW_027210600.1:762500-807500 GCF_029030835.1 Brachyistius frenatus
GGCAAAGCGTGAAATAGACACGCCCATCCACTACAGCAAAACGTGAGATAGCCACGCGTTGGCCTCTCTTGGCGTGACAGTTTCATATTTTCTGAGGTGTTGTGCCATTACTTTTGGTCTTTTGGTGTGTATACAATCAAATGTCCCTAAATGCACACTTTATAAATACAATAAAGGACAAATCACTTTATCAGCCTTCAATGCATCTACGACGCATCAGAAATCTCTTCAGCTTCTTGTCTGATAAATGAAGGTAAATAGAGAAATAGATCCACTGAAGCCTTTTCTTGAAAGCGTTTGTCCTGGTTTGTAGGCTCTACTGGTTTATATCCAGCCTCACATGTCTAAGTTCTATAAAAGAAAAGATAATACGGCTGTTTCAGAGCCCATTAAGCACTCAGTGCTCCTCCATTTTCTTTTATGTGGCTTAAAGGTTGTTCAATTATCTTGTTCGGGACAGAAGAAGAGTTTTTTAAAGCAGGAAGACACAATCTGAAAAATCTGTGTGCCGTTTTGAATGATGTGTTGACGTAGAAATCGATTCCTGAGGGGCAGTATGTCGATTCCTGAGGGGCAGTATGTCGATTCCTGAGGGGCAGTATGTCGGGATGTTATACACACTGACTCCAGAGAGTGAGACTGGGGAGGCTCGTGAATATTTTAGCACTGCTGCCCTCTGCTGTGAGCAGCTGAACTGACATTTTTAAATCACTATTAAAATGTGGATTTACAGTGTTTAACCGGCCGTATATGAGCCCTATATAACATCATAAAATGGTTCTTAGGCCTCACCGGCGCAGCGGCAGCAGCCTTTTCTCACCATTAAGAACCTTTTCAGCTCAACTCTGCAGCGTTTCAGCCATTCACATTTCACCCAGGTTACCTGCTCCACTGATGCATGCGCAAGGGTAACTGCCTTGCTCAAGGGCACCATTCAAAGAGATCTATATGTTCCTTTTTGTTTTGTTTTTTCCTGCTCTGATTGTTTTCAGCATGGCCAGTCTTCTGACCTTGAGGCTCCCCGGACACACAAGCAGGTCCAAGCTGCATCTGGAAGCAGATGAAGAAACTTTTTTTTTTTTTAATCATATCTACAGAATTTTGACTGTAATTTTCTTGGAAATTCACCTTTGTAGTTAGACAGTGCCTGAGGCAATGCAACACTCTCTGGGGTTATGGATGAAAGAAAGTCCCTCGACGCCAAATAGTTTATAAAACACATTATTTTACAGAGGGCAGAACTTTTCTTTTTTTGCCTCTCATCCCTTTATAAAACTTCTGCTTGAGTTCGAGTGACGAGGTCGGTCTCACATGTCCGTCAACTTCTCAGTGTCGCAGACACTTTGGGTTTTTACAAGGTTACGTCTCTTCGCTGTGTAAATGCAATAGAGATAAAGTTTCTTTCAAAATGACTTTGGAAAACCAGGACTGGCAACACCATTACAGCAAAGGGAGGGTCAGTTTATTTGAGTGGCAACTTTTCATAAACAAGGCAATTCAATGTGTGTTATATAAACATGGCAAAAGTCAGTATAAAAGACATTCCCACACGACAGTGAAGCGTACAAACAAGACAGGGTGCTTTTCAGAGAAACTCATGTGCTGCAGTGTAATTCAGGCACAGAACCAAAACATGATGTTTTTATGCATTGTTTTAGTGTCCAGATTGAAAAATCAAATCTAACATGTTCACAAGAGAGCTCCTGGAAAATATTCACACCTTTGGACAGAACCTGGATAGCTGTGACAATAAGTGAACTTTTTTTTCATATTGTGAAACCTGTGAGTGGAATAAATCTTCTACTCAGTAATCAGAGTAAACATATTCTTCAGGATAATGTCTAATAGTCCACGCAAAGATTTCTGTCTTGATTTTGTCGTCTTTAACATCAGTGATTGACGTTTAATCATTTTGATACTCAAGCACCAAAAAATGATTTGAGTTTTTAATTAGTGGAAATTCTGGCACGTCCAATGCCAGATTTATTGGTGATGGATTATTTTACACGTCCCCCGTTTTCATGCTACTTGCTCATAATGACCTAAAAACGATCGGGCATTTAGCTGTAAATTTTGAGGCCGGCACCGTGTCTCACTTATTATAAGGGAACTGACTTACAAAGTGTTTTGTGATTTGTTCAAGTTAAGAAGTAGCCACTTCCTGCGATTTTAAGGAGATAAAAAAACAAATTGGAAATATCTGGAACTAATGAGGAAACTTTCTCGGAAAATTGGACAGAAAAGGCACCAGTAATATTCAATATCTTCCTGTAATTTGTTCTTTAATTATAGCATTTTTTTTATTTCCCGCAAACTCCATCCACCGGTTATCTGTGGGCACTTTCAAATCAATGGCCTCCGCCCCAGTTGAGATTCTAATCAAGCCCCATGCAGGGCTCAAACTCTGGCTGCTCTTACTGTGAGGCGACAGTGTTAACAGATGCACCACCAATTGATTTGGACCCAATTACTCTCTTGCAAGACCAAGACCAAGATGTAAATGCGACCAAAATATTTGTACAAGTGATATGGGACATTTTTCAGATTTTTATCACCAACATTGTGACTTTCAGAAGCGTTTTAAATGTGGACAACAAAAGCTTCTGCAGTTTTGAAGTTTTCCCAAACTTCATCCAGCCATTATTTCTGGGCTGTTTAGAATCAAAGGCTCCAAACCAGTTAAGGTCCTAAAGAAGGACACCAACCGCGAACCTTCCTGCTGTGATGCAACAGTGCTAACCACTTCACCACCAATCTGCTTAAACACCGATAATAACCCCATGAAGCTTTATTACAATTCTGATCTCCGGCCATTTCACATCACACACTTCATAAAATTACAATAAATCACCGCTTAAGGTTCCAGAGCTGAATTCTTTTCAGAACATTCCCTGAATTGTGACTAAACTTTGGCTCACTGTAAACTACAAGTCCACCAACATTCATTCAAATGCGACCAAAATGGACACGGACATTCTTTGGATACTTGATATCACATGTTTTCAAACAGTGAGTCCGCGCTGATGTTCAGTATCTTTCTGTAATTTGCTCTTTAAGCACATTTTCAACTTCCCCCAAACTCGTTCCACCCATTATTTATGGGTAATTTAGAATCAATAGCCTCCTCCCCAGTTGAGATTCTAACCGAGTCCCCGGTTAAACCAGACTTTTCTTGTTGTGAGGTGACAGTGCAAACCGCCGAACCACCAATTAGCTCCCATCTAAATCATTGCCCCTTGAAGATATATTTAAAAAGCGAAATCTTCAACCATTTCACATTCCGCTCTTCAAACAAAATTACAATAAATCACCATCATTGCCTACAGAGCTGAATTTTTATCAAAACATCCTCTGCCTTGTGACAAATATTTTCCATTTCCCCCAAAAGTTTATCAAACTTCACCAGGCAGGGTTTGAGCCACTAGTCTTCTTGCTGTGAGGTGGCCCCGCTAACCACTGCACCACCAGCTCACCTGCTTCTATACAACACACCTGACATCATCACAATGATATCGCCCTTTTTATTTATTTTTTTTAATTTTTTTAACACGTGCTTTATCTTTGTCTGAAGTTACTAGATGTTTGTGGAAAAGCACGTCTCCCTGGTGGCGCAGTCTGTACGTCACCTTCTCTGGAGACCTGAAGATCCATGATTCAAATCCACTAGTGGACAAGTGCAGCTATTGCAGTGTGGGCATGTGATTTACTATCAAGTGCTTCTTGTCTTCTACTGCTGGTAACGTGTTTGCACCCTGATCATTGCCGCTATATTTTTGAATTGTTTTGTGGAAGTGCAGAAACAAATAAAATCCCCAAACTGAAGATCCCATTTAAAAGCAGTCTCTGAATTTTCTTCCAAGCAGCTGCCTTATTTCATGTTTCATACCAGTGAGCCCTGGTTCAGCTGTTACTTTTTGATGGATCCTTGAAGGAAAAAGCTTAAGGTTCAGTGTCTATCCTGAGGAGACTCAAGCCAGCCAGCGAACATTGGGAGCGCTCAGAGATCAAACCTCGGACTCTCCACTCAGGTAAACGGTTGCTAGATTCTCCTCTCAGGTGCCTGCAGGCGGAGATTTATGCCTCGCGTGTCGTCTGATGTTTCTGTGGTGTCGTCAGCCGGCCCGTCGGAGGAATCTGTCCTGCTTCTTCTTCATCGAAACCATCAAAGATGAAAGTACGTCACTTGACGCACGTTTCATTTGCAGCAGAGACTTTTCCATTTGACGTTAAAGGTCATCCCTTGTGATGTTCGCTTCTTGAGTTCTGCTGTCTGTGCACGCGCCTGGTTTCTCACTGTGATACCAGCAGACTCCTCAGGTTCAGTTCATTTTAATGGAATATGTTCACTACATACAAAGGTTGGTGTATGTAGATGGTTTAAATTCAAGTAATTCCATCTTCTTGACTTTGTATGCATCATTTCCTTCTTTCTGTGCTCATCAACCTCAAAACACATCATCTCCTAAATCTTTCACACAAAAGAGCAAAAATCATTATCTCATCTTTGGCAGTGAAAGTCTCAGGAAAACAGATCAACCCATCATCTCTCCTTCTTTAACATGTGCACTGATGGAGAGAATCAAACCTGATGCTGAAGCACTGAAAGGTCCTGAAAATGTTGTGTTGTGTTGTGTTGTGTTGTGTTGTGTTGTGTTGTGTTGTTATGTTACATTGTGTTTCTGTCATGTTAAACCGACCATCATTTTGTTATATTACCTTGTCATGTTATGTTATTATCAGTGCAGATCAGGGACCATTCAGTGGACTGGTGGTGTATTGGGTGCTTCAGTGTGATACTGAGTTGCAGTATGAACGATCGAGGGAGAAGAGAAATGTCATCACTTTGGATGGAGGCGGCATTTTTATGTCATATTCTTATGTATTGTAATTTGGCGTCGTGCTGTCATGTCATCCTGTCCTCTCACACGATGTCAAGTCATGTTATCTGAGGTAAGGTTGTGTCCTGCCATGTTATGTTAAATTATGTCATGGTATGTTCAAAATCTGCATTAAATGATATCATAACATGACCTGTAACACTGTCACGTATGTCATCGGCTTTGAGCAGCATAAAGAGCAAACATCCTGCCGGTTGCTCGTTCTCTGCCTCTCCAAGCAGGCGCCAGCTAGTAACACTGCTTTTTGACAAGTGTGTCGATATGTATGCAGCCGGAGGACAGGATTTACACACAGATTAACTCTCCATTCACTGTGTGCAGGAAGCAGAACGACACACACAGGTGCGACAGACTGAGGCACATCGCTGTAGGATGTTCACTTGCCCCAGCTCAGTATGCTGCGGCTAAGACAAACATTTACTGGAATCACTTTCCATATTTCAGTAAGTACCACAGTGATATAAAATATGTATTTGTTCATCTAATCCTCACCTGAGTTACGGTCATGTGACTTGTGAAGCTCGAGAGAGAGAGAGAGAGAGAGTCAGAGAGACAACAAATCACTTGTGGAATCACTCCTCCTCCCCTTTATTGATGCAAGACGGATGTTTATGAGTAACAAGAGCAGTTATTAGACATGATGCTGCTCCCTCCCAGCACATTTCCTCCGTCAGCTGGATATGGCATCATTCATTACTTCCTGCAGGGGTTTATTGCAGCTTGTAACCCTGCCCTCATCAGCGACAGCGGGGCCAGATATGGTCACGTCAGACTATCGTTGCTCCTACTACCTCCATCTCTGATCATTTTGTGCAGCCTGAGGTTGAGGGGGAGCCAGAGGATGGAGGGCCGTCTTTACCCGTCATCTCGCCAGCACGCCGCGGACATCTGCGGAGACAGACGGAGGTGAAAAGTCGAGGCGGGGATGGCGAACACGAGGACGATTACAGATGTTTGCTCTCTTGCTGTTCATCCTTTGTGTCCCGAATGCTTTCTGAGGTGTAGAGAGGAAAAAGTCTCTGTGCTGCAAGCGCAGCCAATAATCTGGCAGCGCATCCTTCTTAATATGCAGCATTACATGCGTTAAATTATGAAACAAAAAAAGAAATCTCTCAGACCACCTGGAATGGATGAGGAACATGGTTTGAAGTGCTTCCTGAAAGTTGGGTCATTTGTCCATCTGTCATATAATCTCATATTTTTCTATTTCTTTGACGGTAGAATAGCTTTATTAATTTGTATTCCTCTCTTATCTATTAGCACTGACATGTTTATCTCTCAGAGCTTTTACTGAATCATATTTTTATCCTGTGTATGAAGGAGGACCTCACATGTGCAGTTTTATAGTTCACATTTAGATATCTGAATTAAACTGAATGGTAGAAAGTTTTTGTCATGTTCAATATGATTCTCACAAAGTTTCATCGGACTGAAAATAAATTAGTTCCATTATTTAAAACATAAGCCCGAAAATCACTGCGTGGTTAGGACTTCATGTTTTTGTAGTAGTGTAGCATATTTTATGGGATTAATAAGTGAATCTTATCTTTTTTTTGGTATAAATTACATCTTTCAAAATATGTAAATCATTGAACTTCACTATGCAACATAACTAATGAAACTAAAAATGGATGTAGTTTTAAAGTCTGAAAGTAAATGCAGAAGTGCCCTAAAGTGAAATATCACTGAGGGCCACTAAGAGTTGGTACCAAAAAAACTCTTTCTCCATAGACCCCCATTCATAAGTCATGAAATACAAAGGCAGTGCATTTTTTACAAAAGTCTTTAGGGTGTCATTCATTAAATCCCCTCCACTGATCAGCGGTCTGGTGGTCCATCTGAAAAATATTAAGCCTCAGCGTATGTTTGGAGGCGTGTCTGGTTTGATGGACATTCCTGGTTTGCAGTCAGGTTACCGGTAAAGATGGACGGGTGTGGTGTCCTCTGGTTCACAGCATGGACTGTATATAAAAGTGATCGTAGCTTCCGGGTCTGAAAAGTGCAACAACCTCAATTGCCACTCGGGCTTGCTTCATAAATGGCTCTCCGGTTTTGTATCATGAAATACAAAGTCAATAAATGTTTTCCAAAAGTCATAATGGTGTCATTTGCTAAAGTCACTCCTTCTTATTAGTGATGGGTTTGGAATTTGGCCATATTTGATCCTGCATCCATCCCACCGATAGCTGTAACCTGACTGCACCACAAGCCTGTCAATCAAACAGACACGCCCCCAAAAACAAGTTTTTTGTTTTTTTTAAAGATTATTTTCAAATTAATGACGGGATTATTTTCAGATGGACGGCCAGAAAACTAATAAGAAGGAGTGCCTTTAGCCAGACATTTTGATTGGCTGAAAATTTAACGAGACTAGTTGAATGGGAGTCTACGGAACCGGAGGCTTTTTGGAGACAACCTCTAGTGGCACTTGGTGGTATCGCAACTCGAGGCATCGGCCTCATTTTTTTAGACCTGGAAGCCACGTCCAGTTTTATACAAAGTCTCTGCTTCAAATATGGTCACTTCTGGCTCCAAAGTAGGAAGATGGCGACGTCTGAAATGCCGAACTCGAGGCTTCAGAACGGCAGCTTACAAACCGATGGGTGACGTCACTGTTTGGTTGCCACTCGGCAGCAGAAGAAGAACCAGGCTTAGAACGAGAAACTTTTCCTGACCAGCTCTTTAAGCCTGAAAATTGAACTACTGTCACAAAGACACCACGTAAACAGACCTACTGTGGCTCTAATAAGAGCACTAACTAAATGAAATAGCTTTGTGGTGTTGCAGCATTATTCTGATAAACCTGAGTCATGTTCATCATGTATGACGTGCAGCATCAGTCCAAGGCAGCCGGCGCCCTTTCTTTAGACACAAATTCATCTCCAGCTGCCGTAATGCCTTACAGCAGACCTCTTACAATTCAAGCTGTGCAATTCCAAAAGTCCAAAAGTTGTTGCACTATCTATTATTGTGGAGGGGCTATGTCACTCCCACTGTGCTTATCCAACCGTGCAGACAGATAAAATTATGCCATATCTCCCTCTGGCAGAGGAGAAAAGCAGGAAAGAGCTAAAGCATATTTCAAGTATATATCATCGATGTGCGGTGGTATGGATATATTCAACGATCCAAATGTAGGAGGTGGAGAGCTGATTTGTGCTCTCAAAGCAAACAGTAAATCATTATTTTAATTCAAGAATGAGACTTTCGGCGAGTAAACAGACAGTGGTTGGATGTGAATAGTTTTTATTTATCGGGCTGATATTTCTTCAATATTAAAGCGAAGCAAAGGGTAAAACTGTCAAACCCAGAGCTGCTCTAGCTACATGTTCATCAAAGCTCCTAAATTAAATGCAAATAAGCCTGGGAAATATAGTGCGCAAACAGCTGCTGAAAATATAAGCGAAGAAGCTAAATAAAAGCTGAGGTGAGTCAAAAGTGAAGCAGATTCAGGTGCTGCAGCTCAGAGAAAAACAACAGGGAAGCTTCCTGTTCACTCCTCCAATCTTTTAACCTGAGACGCCCCGGTCCGGGATGTAAAGCCTCTAATTAGGGCGTGTAGATTCCAGATTCCAATATTCCCTCTGATAAATTCTGCTGCGCGAGACTCTTCAAATGCACAGAGGAATCTGTTTTGGGATGGCGCAGCTGGCTTCGCTGATCCATATGCTAATTGAGTGAGATTGTGAAGGGGCTGCTGCAAATGACTTTATTGACTCCTTTGTGCTCTCGGCTTTCTGTCTGAAGAATGGCTGGAGAAGGAGAGGCTGGCATCACGATGTAAAGGGCCCAGGAACAATTACTACGTCACGTTCGGCGCTTCACCTTGACGACGGGTTGGATATTCAGCAGGCTGGGTAATAAAACACAGAGCAGGAGGTCATCTGGTTAACTGACATATTATTTGTCAGATGTTCACACTAGAGTTCTCCATACGTCTCACTTCAGAGCTAGCTGAGCCCTCCTTTAGTTATTTACTACTGCTTTAAGTTTTTGACTCTGGCGTGGTATACGGTGCCATCAATATTCTTTTCTCAACGCTGGGTTCAGATGGAGGTCAACGAAGGCCGACTTCTCATTTTAAGCCAACAACTTTGGACTTGTGCTGCCTTCAAATGGGGCTGTTTAACAAGCCTCTTGTGGTATTCACGAACCGCGGAATTTTCTAAACTCTCACACAATGTGCACGTTTGCTGTTGTTTCCATGAGGATCAAAACGTTCAGAGACTGTTCCCGTTGTTCAAAAACACAGCGCGTCACCGCAACGTGCACACAGCGGGAAGCTGGAACCTTTGTGAGTAAATATTCCAAGTAACGTTGCTTGATCAACATCAGCCACCTGAGTTACACACGTTTTTGTGATCGGTGATCTGGGCGTGTCGCCGATTTCTCCATCGACCTGAAACTTCACGAAAGAGCCTGCATCAAAATTCAGATTTTTGAGGAGCACAAAGAAGTGTTGGGGGGGGGGATCTAAGTTGAGGTGGTGAGAGGGGAAGATTATATTGTTGTGGATGAAAACCAGGGTTAGGTCAGTGACGTCTTGCCTCTCTTAAAATGCGAACGCCACTCAAAACACCTCGCCCGGCTCATTGCTTCACTTACTTACAAGAGTTGTAGCTTCTCCCTGCTCCGTGCACGTCACAGTGCTGCGCACCGTTCATGCAGGAGCAGTCTCTGAACTTTTTGATCCACCCTCAAACACTTAGCTAACAAAATGCCGTGCCTTTGGAAATAATGTTTACTACTTTAAGGTGGATACAAGCAGAGCAAACCATCTTGTTTTTCTTGTAAATTACTCCCTTTCGATTAATGTGGTTTCACGACGCCCAAACTCTACTTGTAGCACCTTTAACTCTTTAAGCTCAGCCGTGCAGATGTTTTGTGTTAGGTCAGTTCTCAAAGGCTCACTTCCTTCTGCTCATTAAAAACGGTCCAATGTATTCTTAATTGCAGTGTCACCAAAAAATGTGTCAGGAAATGTATTTGCCAAACAAAAAGTCAACCCCTTCCTTTTGTGCTGTCTCTGTCTCGTGGGACAAAGACAAGCAGCTCGGCCTGCAGCGCCTCTTTGTCATTAAGCTCTCATGTCCCCTTTAGGCTGCCGTCACATCCTTCCGTCTCTTTTTTCTGTCTCTGCTGATGTGTTATTTTCGATCAGACTGCCTTCAGCAGCATGTCACATTTAGAAATATGAAACCGCTGAACTGTGCTGATTTTAAACTGGCCTCTCATGAGCTTGTAGATGTCCCCATGTACTGTAGATATGTCTCAGAGCAGGCGTTGAGAAGAGAGGGAGGCTTTTGTTCTGCAGGAGAGGATCAGGAATAACCTCCCAAAAAGGTCTATTGATCCAGAATCCGGTTCTCTGGGACATTTTAATGTGACAGAATCCCTGTAATCGGCCCAAAGGTTCTTTTTCAAACGATGTGACATGAACTTGTTAATGCTCCTCTGTGAACTGTTTAAGAATGCATGAAATGCTCCACAGAAACGGTCTGAGGTTGTTTCCCTGCAGCACCGCTGTCTAATAAGTTACACGTTTAAATGTGCAGACACAATTGTATCTGCGATGTTTAAACCATTTTCTCATAAGAGATCAGTTATAACCCAGTATTACGTATCTTAGTATGTTTGCATGTCATGCCTCCATATGAGAGCACAACGAAATGTTACTTAACTCATGTAAATATGTGTATCCTTCTTTATTATTGTTTCCTGCCTCGCCCCACACTGTCAATTATCAAATAAAGGTGAAACTACGAAAAGACAGATGTATTTAAATGTTGGTGATCTATTTCAAAATGCACCTGATTTACCTGATGGGAACGGCCGTTATGAAACCTCCAGTTCCAATTTCGGCCGGCGGCATCTTGCTAATTTTTTACGTTTTGGAACTGGTAGTGACCATATTTGGACGAGCGGGATGGGATCAAAATGATCAAAATGATCACTCGCATCTCATTTCTAAATATGGACCCGAGACTTTTCCCAAAGTATTAAAGTACTATTAACTTTGTGAATGAGCTGCTCATCTCTTATCTCCGTTCTTTAAATTTAATTTCCTCTTTTGTCTTCCAGTGTCTCAGTACTGACTCTATTTGATTGGAAACCCGGAGATACTATGTCCCTCCCACTGATAGCCGTAACCTGACTGCACCGCAGAGAGACAACCTCTAGTGGCTCTCATTGGTATCGCAGCTTAAGCCGCATCGGACTCATTTTTCAGACTCGGAAGCTACGTCCGCTTTTATATACAGTCACTGGTCTGGGAACACCAGACTATCAAAACGTCACACTGACACAGTACCCTTAAGTGGACTGGCTGGTGTATTAGATGCTTTGGCGTGACACTGGGCTGGTTAATGAGGTGAACAGATGTTGGTGGGGAAGCTGCACATTCTGAACTCACACCTACCCTGTGCAATTTATGTACAATATGAACATCTCAACAAATGTGTCCTCCAACAGTTTTCAGGTGCTCAGCAGCTTTATGGGAGAGAAAGACACTGACAAAAATCTCACTCTGTATCCCTGGAGGCTGTCTGCTGGAAGAAATGTGTGATGAAACGAAACATTTCACTCTGAAATGAAAGTTTCTTTTTGTGTTGATGATGTAAGGGTGTGGCATTTTTTTTTTAATTTTTTTTTTTACAGGAACCATAACTGATATATAAATCATAAATAAAGGATTTATACAAGACCGTTAATTAAAAAAAAAAAAAAAAATTCTAAAATTAAATTTAGTTATAGATAAACTGATAAGTCTGTAAATAAAAAACCACTCCGGTTGTGAAGGAATGTCGCGGTATGACGCGCAGCGGAGAGACAGATGTTGGCTCAGCGGTTTCCCGTCGTTGTCGGCATCCCAGTTGAATTCACACAAATCTCCCACATGCCACCTTCTCGCTCCCACTCACCTCCCAGCGTCGCGTGCCCCCCCATCAGTGCGCACTCCACTATTCCTACTCCCCCTCACCCTCCTCACCCCCCTCTCCCACCGCATCCCAATTTCTCCAGCCTGCTCCGGGCGCTGAGAGCCATGCCTCAGCTCTGCACATCTGGAGCAGCGACGGGGAACCGGGGAGGAGTGTGTGTTTTGTGTTTGTGTGTGTATGACGGGATCAGGCTTCTTTTTTTTTTTTTTTGCCGCGCAGCACCCGCATTGCAACACAGGAGCGATGCTGAGGACCGGCTGTTGAATGTCTGAGGAGCATCTCTCGCCTCTTTTCCGTTGTTTTGGTTTGTGTTTGTTTCTCGTGCGCAGCGCAGGTGGATAGACAGATAAACACACAGTCTGCGCGCTGTCACAGCATCCACTGGTGTCGTTTACATTTTTTTTCCCCTCCGAAAAGGATTCCACACGCGGCGTGTTTTGTGTGTTTTAATTGCGTCTTGGAAGTTGGGGCTGTTGCAGCCAATAGGATTCGTGTCCTGCCTGCCACCGCTGGCAGCGCGAGACAACGGGATCCGGACGGAGCTGTTTGGCAGCAGTCAGAAATCTTTGCATCATCAGCAGCAGCAGCAGCAGCAGTCAAGTTCTCGTGGAGGATAAACTGTTGCCCTGAATCAAACTTTAACTTTGAACTTGTAGGATTTTGACCTGCCTCCTCCCGACCACCGCCCTCCTCCGCCCTCCGGAGGGAGAGAGATGGCGAGCCGCAGGTGACTGACCGCTCACCGCCGCTTCAGGACCTTTCACCGGACATACTGGAGATACCCAGGGGCCCCGGGGCAGGATGGTGAGTGAGCTGCGCACTGCGCGTCCTCATGCCTGATGTGTGTGTGTGTGTGTGTGTGTGTGTGTGTGTGTGTGTGTGTGTGTGTGTGTGTGTGTGTGTGTGTGTGTGTGTGTGTGTGTGTGTGCGCGCGCGTCTGTGTGTGTGTGTGTGCCATTCCTCTGCCCTCAACGGCTTCACGTCAACTTCCTCACCCCATCCCTCCTCACGCACACACACACACACACACACACACACACACACACACACACACACACACACACACACACACACACACACACACACACACACACACACACACACACACACACGCATCCCCGATCATTCAGAGACCTGCTTTTGGCCGCGCTTCTTCCTCTTGTCACAAGACATCAGCTGCGGGCTTCCAAATCACAAGACGGGTCTTTGAGTGGTTCACGCCTCAATGGGGGACAGATCATGTGCTGTGCCTTCTTATGTCAGGAAATGGAAAAACTCTAATGTAGTGCGGCTTATGCGTCTTTCGTCACACACACAACAATTTGTTGGCGACCAGCTGCCTTTTGGTTTTGACAAAGTGTGATTAAAGCGGAGCGCTGGCCTGCAGCGGAGAGCATGAACTCTCCTCAGGTCCTCCTAGTCTGCATCCTGGATGGCCCCGCGGGGACTGTGCCTGGATTGGGCCACTAGGGGGCCCAGAGCAACCATGCAGAACGGCCTCAGATTTAGCTGAGAAACATCTTCCACTATGATACACTAACAGCCAGGAATCATCCATCTGGGACCGTCTTTGTCTTCCAGCAGTCGTTTTTTTAAATGAAAAAATTGCTAGTTTCCCTCATTTTGTCTCAGTCATCTGCTTATATCTTGAATATTTGACTGGTTTTGCTGTGACAGTAAGACAATACAATTCCTGTCAAAAAGTGAGACCTGTGTCCCACTTCACAACAGGTGTGGCTCCATTACCCGTCGTGAAGCTTTTATTTTGAAAAAAACTTGACAGCAAAATGTTTTTTTTACTAGTAAACCTCCACTCTATCCTCTGGATAGTAACCCTTTTTTTTTTTACTAGTAAACCTCCACTCTATCCTCTGGATAGCAACCTTTTTTTTTACTAGTAAACCTCCACTCTATCCTCTGGATAGCAACCTTTTTTTTTTACTAGTAAACCTCCACTCTATCCTCTGGATAGCAACCTTTTTTTTTACTAGTAAACCTCCACTCTATCCTCTGGATAGTAACCTTTTTTTTTTACTAGTAAACCTCCACTCTATCCTCTGGATAGCAACCTTTTTTTTTTTACTAGTAAACCTCCACTCTATCCTCTGGATAGCAACCTTTTTTTTTTTACTAGTAAACCTCCACTCTATCCTCTGGATAGCAACCTTTTTTTTTTTTACTAGTAAACCTCCACTCTATCCTCTGGATAGCAACCTTTTTTTTTTTACTAGTAAACCTCCACTCTATCCTCTGGATAGTAACCTTTTTTTTACTAGTAAACCTCCACTCTATCCTCTGGATAGTAACCTTTTTTTTTTACTAGTAAACCTCCACTTTATCCTCTGGATAGTAACCTTTTTTTTACTAGTAAACCTCCACTCTATCCTCTGGATAGTAACCTTTTTTTTTTTACTAGTAAACCTCCACTTTATCCTCTGGATAGCAACCTTTTTTTTTTACTAGTAAACCTCCACTTTATCCTCTGGATAGCAACCTTTTTTTTTTACTAGTAAACCTCCACTTTATCCTCTGGATAGTAACCTTTTTTTACTAGTAAACCTCCACTCTATCCTCTGGATAGTACACAGATATCACTTCAAGCTGTCCTTTAGTTACCTCCAGACACCTGGGTTTGCAAAACAGAACACAAACAATTCTTTATTACAATTATACTAATTTGTGGCCTGTTGATGTTCTGAATTATATTTTTTAAAAAGGAGGATCTACTTTGGAAAACTGATTTTTCATTTCAAAGAAGCAATGAGGTATCATTTTGAATTGCCTTGACATGTGATACAGAAGTAAACAGTGTGCCTTTTTGTCTTGTGAGTTGAATCATTGCTTGATATCATCTCAATCATTTCTTATAAACATATATTACTACTAAGATACAAACTGCAGGACAAAGTCCTAAAGTACTTTGAGGACAGCTTACGTCTACTGCCTCCATGCTTCTGCTACTGTCGCCGTGTACAGCTTTTGTTACGTTATTATTATTTTTGTATAAGTGATAACAATATGCTGATTAGTTTGGTTCAAGTGATACATTTTAATTGTAGACTAATATTTGTCCTCTGCTTCAAAATGAAAACGAGGACAGGCTGCAAATCCTGAAGACCAGTTCATTATTTCTGTGGCTGTGAGGGTCTACGTGATGTAAATATTGTCACCTGTCTAAAGACCCTAGACAGACATCCACTCTGAGACCACATGGACGATCCGCATGGCAAGCGCACATGCGCCATAGAAATAAAGTCCAATCCATGTTTTCCCACCGTCACAGCTGCAAGAGTTAACACGACATAAATGTCTTCATGTGTCCAGGTCTGCAAAAGGCCGCACAGACAGACACCAGACAAGTGAACCGGACACTCACTTTGTGCACCATTGTTTTCTTTTTTTCTTTTTGTATTGTTCAGACAAAGACTATGAACAGAAGTGTTATTTTTCCTGCCTGTCAGGAGGTCAACAATCTGTTTTCTACAGGTGGAACCACAGACTGTAAATAAAAGTGGACGCAACTTCCAGGTCTGGTAAACGAGGCCGATGCAGCAGCGCCATAAAGTGTAATACCACCGATGGCCACCAGAGGTTGGCTCCAAAAAACCTCTTTCTAGCCTTTTATTCAACTTCTGTCATAAATCCTTTTTTCTAAGAGTCATAATGGTGTCCTTCCTTCATTACTTCAATCCTTATTAGTTTTCTGGCGGCCCATCAAAAGATAATCCAATCATTAATAAGCTATTAGGTCTGAACAAGTATGGACGAGGGGGAGGGGGTGTCTGTTTGATTGACAGGCCAATGTTGCAGTCAAGTTTCCGCTATAGATGGGCGGGACGTAGAGTCCTCAGATTCCCAATCAGGTCAGGTCAGATCCGGCGCTCAATCCTCCGCAGCTCGTCCCTACATTGTCACTTTTGGCTCCAAAATAGCAAGATGGCGACGGACGAAATCCAAACTAGAATCTTTAACTACAGTTCACAAGCCAGCGGGTGACATCACGATTGGTTGTCGATCGGGCAGAACGTGTCCATGTGCACGTCCAGAAACCACGAAGTGGGACGGGATTACCCTTGATGGACTAGAATTTGGGAAATGTTCAGCATGTTTCCTGTCAGTCAATCAATGAATGAATCGAACAACTGTGTCTTTGCTTTGATTTTGTTTTTATTCTTATGGTCCTGTCTCTCCTCTTCATTCGTCATAATTTGGGACCTTGTCATTTAGATGATGGAGAATCTGCAGGGGCGGCTTAGATATACTTACGTGATCTGGATGCGAAGGAGAAAAATGAGTTTGACTTGTATGACTGAAATCATAGACATCCTAATACGAAACTAGTTCCAGTAACATTTCACACATACCTTCAAGGGCACTGAGATACTGAGACCTTCTAACAGTCTTGTAATTGTCTCTTTAAACATGTGAGTGTGAATTTCTAATTAGATACAAAGTGAAATCTGTGTTGCGAGATAATGTCTTCATAACGTTTTCTTCGGCTGCCGAATGAGACCAGCTTGACATTGGGCAAACTTCCTCCGTCTGCTGTGTCCTCATCAACTTTTACTTCCCTTCACTCTCGGGCTCTTTAGACACATTCCATTAACGCTGCAGTTGACATTTAAGTGTGAAACAATTAGGTGAGACAGCGAGCGAACCGGCGAAGAGCCGCAGGTCTGAACTGGGAGGCCCGGGGGGATGTTATCAGGCATGAATCTGTCCAACACGACTCTGATAGAGTTGTCGAGCAACAAATAAACATGTATCAGGTTTTTTCCTTTAACGTTCACCACGACGGTGTGCTGAGACAGGGCCAAGCGAGGGTGTAGGATCTAGTGTCAGAGACAGGCTGGATTGCTCCCAGTATTTCATATTGATCGTTGAATCTTGCCTCCACTTTGATGGCCCGAACAAGAGAGCCGGAGAGTTTTGTTTTCGACTCCTTTTTCAATCGGTAAGGCAGTTTTTTAATGAAGATCATCCGTTTCAGTCTTCGGGGGTGGAGCTTTGGAAATGAGGGCTTAATTGAGATTGCTTTAATTCCATGTCGCTCTCTAAAGAGCGAAGTAAGCCGTGTGTGTGTATGTTTATGTGTGCATTGTGCAATGTTACCAACTTTGTTGTTCAATTTGTGCTGGATAATTGTTTCCCTTGATTGCTTGTACACACTCACTGGGGGCACAACTTTGGAGGGGCCGTAATGTTGAGCAAATTATAGCTTTCTGTTCGGCTGAGAAGACGCTGATGGTGAAGTAGTGACATGCAGCAGAGACTTACAGTAGCAGCAGGGAAACACTGGCTACTGCTTCATTAACATACCATATGTGGTCGTGTTTAACAAGCACACAGAGCAGGATGTAATGCCATTGAGGAAATTCATGTGAGAAAGGTTTTGGAAACAGCTTTGAACTGATACAAGAACCTGAACGCACTCCGTCTCCCATATTTACTATGGTGGAGGACCTGTTCTGTTGCAGAGTCAACCCGGTATCTCGGCAAAGCGTGAAATAGACACGCCGGTCCACTACAGCGACACGTGACATAGTCACACTTTTACCTGTCTAGGCGTGAACGTTCCACGTTTTGAAAGCGTGAAACTTAAACAGACATTAATGTCATGTGGCGTGGGATCATGTGACCAAGGTCCTTCCTTGGCTAGGCGGCATTAGTCACAAACTACCATATGTATTGAGTGGAATGGAATTGACTGAGAAATTATAGTTCATCAGAAAGCACAAAGCCTCTACATTCAAACAGTGTAAACCATGTCAAGATACTAATACCACAACGATAGTTCCTTACTTTTATGCAAAGGCAAACACATAGTTTCTTACTTTTTAGCCGTCTACACGGAGCACATAAGTATACTCTTGTTGAATTACTAGTGATGCACTCCTTAAAAGCCCAGTGAACTAAATGCTTCTAAGCTTTTGATCTTTTTTTGTTAAAAAAAAAAAAAAAAAAAGGCATAAAGGTTAATTTAATGCATTAATCTCAAATCTTAGACAAAGCTTTAAATTTAATTGGTCCAAAACTGAGTGGTCTCAAAACAAAAACAAATTTAGACTGAGCAAGACAGTCACAATGTGGACTTGTGGCCCGATTTGAGTCTAAGTTTTATCAACGCAGTATCTTTTCAAGGTAAGAGATGCAGACAGATGCTGACCACATCCAGACAGGGCATCTGCCGTCTGGTCAGGGAGGAAGGACAAGAACAAACCCTTGTGAGTAAATAGAATAAAGATGATATTGTGTCAGCAAAAAGAAAAAAAGATGGCACAACGGCACTGGAAATGTTAAAATGGGAAAAATATCTAATGGAACTAAAAAAAGACTAATGGGCTAGTTTATTTTATCCTTCAGACAAGGTTGACAACAGTAATAAAACAACACTTTGTGCCTAAAGCGGTACATTTGGAGGACGAGAGGAATACGAAAGGAATAATAATGTGGATATTCCAGTTTGATACCATCATTAGTTGTTAGAATCATTGTACATCTTTAAAGTCATAGATGCAAGTTAAAGAATCTGCTGGTCACTAACATCCACATTCTAATATAATGGACATGAGGGAATATGTTGAATACAGGTGGTGGCTTTGAAGCTGCACTAATCAATATTTATAAATTATCAATGGATCCGATGACTTGTGTAGTATAAAAGTGGAGCCACTGAGTAATAAACCCTTCGATAATTATGAGTTCTCCTTTTTTCCCTTCACAGGCTTTTAGTGTCTTTAAACTGATGGATGAAGCCATGATGTGGCTTCGCTGTAACACTACTCCTTTGTCTTCATTCAGTATGTGCAGATTTCTGAATATGCAAATAGTCCACACTGTTCCTGTTCACCTTTCTACTGCTAGCCTGCAGCTTGATTTGGAAAGCCCTGCCCCCCGGCTGATGTGATTGGTTCCTGAGGAATGTCATGTATGAAACCTTGGCTGTCTGAATCTGTTTGTCAGACTATCACTGCAGTCCAAAGTAGAAATGCTCAGCTATGGTGTTGACTGCTAATTTCCCTCATAATAGTTCTTGTAGCATAAAAAAACACCACATGGACATGTTAACAAGGTTAAAAACCTGACTTTGAATGTAGAGGCTTAAACAATACAGTCTATCAAGGTCCACTGTCACTATGTCAATATTTAAACCATGCCATTGATGAAACACTCGAAAAACGAAATAGATATCAACATTGTAATTAAAAATAAACTGAAATACAGGTTGCAGACTTCGACAGCCCACAGTGCTGAGAGTGTAGGCAGATGGCAGCCAAAGCAAACCAGAATGGAGAAAGCAGACCAGCTGAAAAGCAACCAGACAGACGAGGCAGGAGTTATGGTGACATTTTGTTGAGGGCAGAATATGTTCCCTTATCACCTTAGGCATCTCCAGACCTGCGGCTTCTCATCAGTGACACCTCCGACCCATCCGTTTCATACAAAAAGGTGACTGTTAGAGTGCCATTCCCTTTTCCCTTCACTCTCTCTGCCTGACAAATATCAAGAAAAGGCTCCTTCCTTTGACTCAGAACTGAGTCAGTGGGTGGAAAAAATAAAGAATGAGTAGGACGAGGGAAACTTGTTAAAAATGGCCTGAGCTGCCACATTTTAGGGGCGCGGGTTTAATTTTTAAACACCACCGACTCCTGAATCGCCTGAATTCCAGCTGAAGCCGTTCACTGTGAATGGTTTTAATTAAGGCTGTTTAAATCGGATTGTTCTGCATATACTCCGTCAGGCCACAGACTGTAAGTAAGTTGGGGAGTCCTCAGGTGCAACAGTCATTATTCAGATGTGGTTTCGAGGGCCAAGTGCAAAATTTATGGGTAAAACCAAGAACCCAGATTGTAGAATATAAATGACTTCCTCCTAAATATCAGCGCAGGTGTTGCTGATAAATGGAGCTTTTTCTGTGTGCAGAGAAACATGGTCACAAGCAGAGCATTTGCAGGGAGACGTGCACATGACGCAGATACCACACACACACACACACACACACACACACACACACACACACACACACACACACACACACACACACACACACACACACACACACACACACACACACACACACACACACACACACACACACACACACACACACACACACACACGAGGCAGTCATACCTGTACACTAGGGGGCTGTTACTCACACACATACACACACACATTCCTATAGATCAAAGAATCTTTATTTCTTGTAATTGAATCATCTAAAGGCTTTTAATCTCAGCAGAGCCCAGTCAGCACGTACACACCCAAGGTCACTGTCGGATGCACATGAGCAGATAATCCAAAATATGACGAATACACACACGCTCTGCACACTCCGCTCCTCCACGACAGTCACCTGTTCGCCGCACCGACTGAAAACAGGTGCCGGGAATGACGAGACATATTCTGAGAAGCAGATAGAAGTCTTTGTTCCAGCCTTTTGTCTTTGCAAACGACTTAGATGAAGAAGATTTTGCTGACACACGTTTTTCGGCTGTTTGACTGATTAAATGGCTTAAGTAGATTTATTCCCCAAAACAAACAGTGAGGCTGCAGAGAGGAGAGAACGTCCTGGTGCCCACAGTGAAACCAGAGGTTCAGATCACCGTCTTGGATGCAGTGATGTCTGAAAAGGGGGGATTTAAACATACAGTAGTTTCCTTAATGGTCGAAATGGAAAAGTCTTTGTTAAGAGTCTGAAAAGCAAACTTTAGATCCTTTAGAGTTTTTTATATTGCTGCCTAAATATGACTTAAAACTTCATCAAATTTTCTCACGAGTCTTAGATAAAGAGAACCCAATGAAACAAATGTGATGAAGATATTGTTTATTTATTTACTGAGGAGAATGATACAATATTACATATCTGTAACTGACAAAAGTGTGTCGGAGCTATTCATCATAGTATTGGAGTTATTAGTTGGGTTTACAAATTAAACCCATATCGATTTATTTTGACTCTGTTTTGTTTGGATAATATAGGTTAATTTGTTGATTTGTTATTAATATTATTACTTTAATTAATTGAAGTCATTGTTTATGCTTTTATTTTGAAAGCACAGGTCGGCTCAGGCACCTCAGGTGAACCTACATATATGCAGGTATGGCACCGGGAGGGGTTTATGTTTTTTTACGAGGTCAAGATAGGCAGCAGACGCTATCGTTTTGTTTGTTTGCTTGCTTGAAATGGTCAAATAAATCTTCTTAAATGTTATGCCTGCCTAATGGACTTTTTTCCCTGCATAAGATTTGTTCCCCGCTGCACCAGTGGCTGTTTGAATTTTAAATTTAGATTTATTTTTTGTTGCTGTTAAATCTGCGGATAAATAGCCATTACAGCACAGCAGCCTTTGCTTTCAGTGTCTGTCACCCTCTTAAGCATCAATAACTCCAACTAAACGTTTCGGGGAACTGTTTCAAGTCCTGCACATCAGCTTGGAGGAATTTTAGCTCATTAATTTGTACAGAACAGCTTCAATGTTGGGAAGGTGGTGGGTTTCCTCAAATGACCTGCTGTTTCAGGTCCCTCCACAATATTTCTCTCTGATTAAGATCAGGACTTTGACTCGGCCCCATCAAAACGTGAATTTGAATCTTCTTTAACGGTTCTTTGGTAGAACGACTTGTGGGCTTTGGATCGTTGTCTTGCTATTTCACTGACAGATGTTCTGACATTTTCCTGTATATGTCACTGGTATAAATAATTGTTCCATCAATAATGGCAAGCCATCTTAACCTAGGTGCGGCAAAACAGCCTCATACCATGATACTACCACTGCCATGCTTCACAGGGGAGATACAGTTCTTATGCTGGAATACAGTGTTTTCCTTTCTCCAAACATAACGCATCTTATTTAAATAAAAAATGTTCCGTCCACAAAACATTTTTCCAGCAGCCTTGTTGCTTGTCCATGTGATCTTTAACTGCAAATGCACAGCGTTGTTCTCCTGAGGGACTGATGAACATTAATATTACTCAGTGTAAGAGAGGCCTTCAGTTGTTTTGAAGCTACTCTGGATTCCTTTGAGACCTCGGGGACTATTACAGTCCTCTTTCACAACTTTCCTCTTGGAGTGATCTTTGTCGGCTGTACACTCTTAAGGAGATTAACAATGGCAGTGAATTTCCTGTATACACTGTAATTGCACTATATTTTAGGACTTGTGTAAAAATATAATGAACGTTAAGGTCAATTTTATTTTTATTCTATCTTATATCTTAAAATTTAGGCGCGACTGCAGAGCGGTTCATGAGTGATTTTGAACATTTTGAAAAGCTTGTAAAAATGACTTTCCCACTAAACCTTAAAATCTCATATCTGAATAGTAAGTATGAAGTAAAAAGACAAATGAGTTTGTACTACATCCATTGCAGATCAAAGGATTAAATGTCTGGAAAACTTCACCATGACAAATAAATCTCTGTCGACATAAGTGATGAGATGCCCTGAGCCTTGTGGAATATAAGACCGGCCCCTGGTGATTATTGGTAGCCTAAAAATAGACTCCCTCTTATCTTAGTGTATACACCCATTCTACTAATTCAGCATTCAAGTATGCCACATTAGTTTCTTGCAGTCCTGTTAAAAGTGTGCCCATAGATGTACAGAGACTATCATTGTACTCTGTGTTACTGAATAAATCATTAAAGTGATGACTGTCTGGAAACATCTGGAGTTAAAAAAAAATATGTTTTTTTTATTTTTTTTAATTTCTAAGCAAATGTTAGGGCAGATAAAAAAATATCACATCAAATATGTGTTCAGATTTGACTGAGTTACGGCTCCCAAGAAATGGTCTGATTTTTGACAGGAACTGTAGTCATTGAGCACTGAAGGTTTGAAAGTACCTTAATATCTCCCTCCAGCTGCTTCTGCAGATCCAGCTGCTGATCATGTTGGTGAGCGGTGGAGTCAACAGGCCGTACAACAATAACTAACTTTCCTGTCACCTGCTGAACAAAAGTTAAATAACCAACATACACTCAAGTATTTACACTGTACAATCCATTAAACACCTCTCTGTTACCGAAGAGTTCATTGTCTGAAACTCACCAGTGTTATGAAGTTATACATACTGCGTTGGCCCTCTCTCCTCGAGCTGCATCATTGTACATTTCCTGCAAAGCTGGTGAAAGGAGCGTAACGAGCGCTTTGTGAACCTCGAGAGTGTTTCTGTCTGGTCCCGGGGATTTGCAGGATGATTTATTCAGCTGATGGAAAATCAGCTAATTTACCTTCAGCTGTAGTTTGTGTGACAACTGGATTGAACCGCTGCTGATGACAAATGGAATAGAAAGTTGAAGATACAGTAGAGAGGAGGCTCACATGTCCATTTTGAGACACTTTCACTGAGGGTGAGCTGATGATATGGCGGCACCTTGAAGGCACTGCAGGCTTTGTGCTACAGAGAACACACTGAAGTCACACAGGGGATGTTATGCTGTTTGTAGTGATGGCTAAAAAATTCAGCCACCACGAGCTGTTGTGAAATACTGCCTCTTCTTATGTGTGTGTGTGTGTGTGTGTGTGTGTGTGTGTGTGTGTGTGTGTGTGTGTGTGTGTGTGTGTGTGTGTGTGTGTGTGTGTGTGTGTGTGTGTGTGTGTGTGTGTGTGTGTGTGTGTGTGTGTGTGTGTGTGTGTGAATGTATTTGCCCTCAGGATAATGTGCATGACAGAGTAACAGACCACTTGGCAATGAATGTCATATATTTCTGCAGATGGACGTCTCTGCACTGTGTGCTGCCGTTCGTGAGTGTTCTTGTATAAATCAGCCTGCAGGTCAGAAACATGATCTCAGAGTCACATTACGGTGACCCGCCTCCTCTTTGGCAACACAGAGGCAGACCAGAAAAGGTAAAGCATTATATTTCAGAATTCAGACTGGTTTTCGGTCAGGGGTTAAACTTCAAGGCCTGATACCACCGGGGACCGGCTGCGTCGCATTTCTGTTCCGACACCGACCCAGTATCACGGGAAAGTGTAAAATAGACACGTCGCTCCACTACAGTAAAACGTGAAATAGCCACGTGGAATATACACGCGCGTAAATGTCATGTGACGCGGGATCATGTGACCAATGTCCTGCAACAGAGGCAACAAAGGACATTTATTTGGCAATATTAGGTGGCAGGAGCGGTGGCTGTGTTTCATTAGTCACAGACTGCCATGCAGGATGATGCGGTTTATATCCAGGAGGTGACAACATTTTTGTTCAGTTGTTTTTTGTTTTCCAGACCCCAACCACGTGATTATTTAGAAATCCCAACCATGTACAGTAGCGTAAGTTTGATATTCTTGTAAATCACAAGGCTCTACGCATGCAGTAGGTTTCATTTTCGTCCACCACAAGGAAACGTGTAACTTTCACGCCTAGACAGGCCAAAGCGTGGCAATTTCACATTTTGCTGTAGTGGATCGGCGTGTTTATTTGACCTTTTGCCATGATACAGGGTTGCGACCACAGTCATGAGAGCTCATCACATTTGTGATTCAGCCAGACACCCTGCAGTGCGTCTCAGAGGCAGCCGAGAAGCTGTTCTACTCTATGCTCTGCTAAAAATATGTGTCTACTCTATTTTTGAAGGTAACTACGTCAAGCTGCACAGAGTAGATCAGCCGGGCAGGGAGTGAGCCACAAAAACAGAACAGTAGCTGGTCGATTTTCTAAATAAAACACTTTGCAGGCTTCTGATCATATATCACTTTACTACATCAACATCAATATCTGGTCTTTAACGTGGGAGCAGAAAAGCACCTGATTGCACACATTAAACATGTCAAATTTTTGGGGAACTGAATCAAGACGCAGGGAGCCACATCTGGTGAAGAGGGGAGGTTGGGGTAGAGGGCTGTGGTGCCATCATGCCACAGTTCAAAATGTTTTTCCTCAGCAGAACTCGATGTTGACAGTCTGACACTGTGGGACGAATCCATGGTGCACAACCCCACGAATGTCAAAGAAAACCCATCTAGTTGCCCATGTGACCTGATGCACCTTCATCGGTTTTGGACAGTGAGGTTCTGCTCCTTTTAAAAATACAGAAACACCTCCCTATGTGCTTTCGACTTTCTGAAGCATTTCAAGGGTCTCTATTGCTGATTTCCCACATTTGACAGAAAATATAACCTCTGCTAATGCTTCAGGTCCATGGTGAATTCACAAGTGGTCACAAAAACGTGTGTAGCGCAGGTGCTGATGTTGATCAAGTGATGCGACTTCCTCACTAAGGTTACAGCTTCTCCCTGCTCTGTGCACATCATGGTGCTGTGCTCCATTCACACGCAACAGGAACAGGGCCTGAACTTTTTGGTCCACCCTTGTGTATATGTATTTACATATAATAAATATCCAACAGTAAATTTCCATCTTCATTTCATCTAAAATTCAAATGTCTAAAGTATCAAAAACATCAGCTTGACTGTACTTGTTAACTTGTCATCATATTTTTGGAAGAAATCTTAACAATGATCCCTCACTTTACCTTCACCGCTGCTGCCATAAGCAGATATTGTCAAAAGGAAAATTTCAAAAACACCAAAATGCAATGAAAACATTTTGGGGGTTTGCTGAATCATCCAATATCATTATTCTTGTCTGGCAACATGCTGCTTATGTTTGGTGCAAAATCAGAGTCTGAGTTTTCCATTGGAGGGATCTCTAACTGGAACGACGGAAATGTGATATCCACTCAAATTGTGCAAGCAGTCAGTGTGTGTGTGTGTGAGTGTGTCTCCGTTACAGTTCTTCCTCCACAGCCCTGCTTTCTTGTTGTTAATTGGATCCTGCTCATCATCTGTCTCGCTCTGCAAGGTGCTTCGACTACAAGCTGTTTTTGGCTAAAACAACCCAGAAACATGTTTGAAAAGTCTTCATTGCATCTTGGACGGCTAGAGCCAAGGTCAGGATGAGTTTTACAACTTGTCGAGACAAACACGCTCGTAGCGTCTGCTGAGTTTTTCCATCCATTTTTAAAAAAATGTATTTGGAGGTGAGCAAAATGTGGCACAAGTTGAGCAGTGTTTGCTGTTTGGGTAAAAGGCTTGAGGTTAGGGAGGGTCTGCAGAGGATGACTGTAAGTCTATATGACAGAGAAAAAGTTTATGAACAGATGAAAAGAGAGGCAGCATTGTCATAGTTTACAAGCTGTCCATAATTGATTTCCGAGGTTCTTAGAAAGACAGTGGCTTTCATTCATCAAACTATCAGTTTGTTACATTGCCAAATGCCGTATTTATCATTTCAATCTGTGTTGGAGCCATAAAAAAAGGTTTGACTCACATCTGTTCAGAACTTCTTATTTGGACAACCATTGAAATTATATAATTATAAAGATTACCTTCACGCTTATTGTAAAATAATGTACATCTTTCAGGACATATTTATGCATATTTTGCAATGCCACGCCTCCCTTAAAAAAATGTCAAGACAAATTTTAAACGATGATTTATTTGTGCTCGCTGCTTGGAAGGCTTCATTAATCTGATGTGGACACACAATAACTTGATGAATAAGGGCCAGTGTCCACACATGAATACTAAGTTTTGGGGGGGATATGGTGAATCAGTGTGATCTTAATGGATTATTTTGGCAGTGAGGTTTGAGGTTTGTTTCAGAAGCTATTTCTCTTCTTTAGATGTTTGGGTGAAGACCGACATTGTTTAACAGCTTATTTTTTTGTTACCTCTTTTGAAACAGAAAGCGCTGATTCTGTAATTTGGAGACATTTTCTAGAACCGCAGTGACACTAAAAGACTAAAACAGAAGCTAGAGATTGGACTGGGACATTATTTTAAGAATTTCTGCTGGGGAATATTGTATAAGACTCTCACTTTATCCCATACTTTGTGGACTGAGTCAGACACTCTGCCTTTCAATACAAATTTGTGAGTCACGGTACAGCCGTGTTTTACCAGGTGGAGCTGTGAATCCTGTTGGAGTAGATAGACCTGTTGTTATAACTTATCTTAAGATTGATTGTCTTTCTCTTCGCCCTGCAGTTACATAAACAGCCAGCCACCGAGCCTTATAAATGAGCAGGAATGATCTTATTTTACATGCATGACAGGCCTTTTCAGATTTGCTTACAGTTCTGTAAACTTTTTTTTTTGTCCACCTACTCAGTGTCATTTTTGCTTTAATCGCTAAGAGGCTTTAAAAATATAATCCTGGGAAAATATCTCCTTTTTCTCACTTTTACAAAATAAGGATAATGATGTTAATACATTTTACACTTCAAGACACTCGAAGACGTGTCACATAGCAACATGTACAATGTTGTTCGTGTTTTATGGCATAAAAATGAAAAGGATTGTGGTTCATATCCTGGCAGTGTTCAGTGTACTGCTGGATTGGACCAGGCAGACCTCCTGGTGCTGGCTGTTGGTCCTCTGCAGTTCTCCACAACTTCCAGATGGTCAGTCTGCTGCTGCCTGAATTATTCATTCTCTCCAGTATGGAGTTGTGCAGCTGCCGAGGGTCCTGAAACACACAAACTCTTCAAAAACATCTTTAATAGCCTTGTATCATAAGATTGAATTAAAACTATGCGTATTGCATGATATAAATTAGCTACTTCTTTGAAATATTAGGTAATTATTCACATTAATTCAAATGTATAGTATTATTATTGTAGTGTTCTCAGCTTTCTGGGGAAAAACTGTTGCTGGAAAGGAAGTTCTGACCCATCGTCGAACCTCAGAACAGTGGACAAACTCTTTACCCTGCTCGGATTACTTGAGGGATCTTGGTAGTTTGCCCATTCAGTTTACATTTGCTTGTACAACAGTAGTTGTACAAGGTCAGACTTGTTTCCGGTGGGTGTAGTCCCTTGCCACCAATCGTTTTTGTCATTTTAATGGACAGGATTTCAAAGGCACACTGGGCGGAAGAGAATGTCCCGTTTGAGCGTCTTGACCGCTTCTCTGCTATTTGCAGACGCCGTCTCTCAACACTGCGTCACGTTAAGGTGTTCAATGGAGCACTGCAGCAAGTGACACATGACTGTTTTTGATGACTGAGTTATCATTGCTTAGCAGGAGAGCACCCAGCTGTTCATCTGGCAACCTGAAATCACATCAGGGGATCACAGCAGCATAAATGCAGCACGTCACCAGTGTAAGGTGGTTAGACGGTGGTGCAACGGTGAAAATCTAGACAAGGACAGAACGGGGTGGAAAACAAATGTGGGAAATGTGCGTGAGTGTCATGGTCTTTCATCTCTTTTTCATACGTTCCATCAGTCAACCTCAGCAGCCCGAGGTAAAGTGGGATTCACCGGTCAGATCTTGGACCCCCTGAGAGAAGCTATTATTGTCAACTGTGAATAGAAATCGACTGAAAAGAAGAGAAAAAAGTATTCTATGTACACAGAGACTGCTCAGAGGAAGATATGTGGTGTTGTAATCCATAAGGCTGTTAATATGTAATGTCCTCAGTCTACACTGCCTGGGTTAGATTATGTGTACCGACCCTGCCTGGTCTCACACTGTTTTTCATCTCAGTTCACCCTGCAGTCTTGGACCACCAGCACACATTTCTCATCAGATTATTTATCTGTTTATCTCCTCGTGCAATATTATTTACCAGATTCACTCTCAGAGTACATTTATAATTTATTATTATTTATTCTATTGCCATACATTTACAATTTCGTACACATCCTGGTTGTAATAGTAGTTGTTTACTTTTACATCTTTTCTGTCATTTCCTTCATCCCACTGTTATAATATTTCCCCTTTTTGACATGTGACAGTAGAAATTGAACAGGTTTAGATAACGAAAATAATGAGTTCCATTTAGCTGCTTCAGTTTGAGGGTCCTTGTAAAGTGCATGTTGACTTGATTTTGATTTATTTTGCACAAATTAAAAACACAAGATTTTACAAAATAAATCAATTCAGTGCAGTGCATGGGAGGCAAAAAAAACCTAGTGGGCATATTTGAAGCCTCCACCTGACATTGATAAAAGTTTGCAGCTATAGAAAATCCAAAGTTTACATGCAGAAATAATATTGCTACATAAAAATAATGGAAACAAATAACAACAAAATATATGCTACAACAATCACAGGTCAATATAAAAGCATAAAGGTGCCATGTCTTAGGGGTTACTTGAATGCAACAGAGCCATTGTTCATGTTGATAGTAACACTTGACATAACCTACTATGATATCTGTCTGCGTTATAGACACCATGAAGATTCCACAATAGTCAATAGTATTTTCAGTCACTTACTAATTGTGTCATCTGGTGTCGTACCATGAGATTGCCCTCCCATAAAAAACGACCCCGTAGGTCACTTATGTGAGACGCTACTACGACCTACAGTTCCATTTTATTGTGACGGTGTTGAGAAGTTCGGATGAGGTCGTCAGGGTGGAGGGATGTGTGGATGCATAAGGCTGGACTTTGGTCAGGAGCTGTTAATTTCAAACTTTCAAGCCTTTCTGTTAACCGTGACTGTTCCATAAACCAGAACTGTGTGTTTTTATTATTGTAGGAATGACAACGAAGGCTTTCTCTTTTTACCCGGACCCTAACGTTTCCCGAACCTAGTTGTTTTTGTCCTTAAGCCGAACCAATTAGAGGTGAAGAATATCAATGCTGCCAGTCAGGCCACTATTTCCGGAGATGCTCCCGGTGCTCTCTCTCACCTCAGTGTCAGTGTGCGTGTGCGTGTGTGTGCGTGTGTGTGTGTGTCTCGCTCTGCACGAAGGTAAACAAAAACCAAGTGCCTGCTTTTTGGTTACAACTCATCACTTGTTCGACCTCAAAAAAAATAATTTACTGATTTTTTCCATTATCAAAGGGAAACTTATCGATTTAATGGTAGCACACGGAGCTGACGCGGAGCTGGTGCGGACACACACGTTAACGAGCCGTAGCTGTGCAGCGCGTGACAGGTAGCGCCCCAGGCCTTAGTTCTGCCACAGTCTTCTACAGATCTCAGCCTCAGATCTCAGTTTCTGGTTTTGCTTGCATGCATGCTCCATCCATTTTTCTTCTCGTTTGCCTTCAGTGAATCGTTCCCTGTTGCTGATCTGAGTCTACAAAAAAAAAAAAAAAGCCTTTTAACATTACTCTCTCTGCTTTTGCACACTGTGATCAGGTCCTCAGTAACAATGTTGACATGCATTTTTTTTCTCCTTCCTTTTTTAAAAGGTTTGCAGCCTCTGGTCCGGTGACCAGTGATACATTTTGCAATTCACTTTGGAGTTTTTACAGCCTTTTTTTTTTAGATCACACATTGTAGTTTTAAAATTAGAAAAATGTGAAATGAGCATTGTACTGTTATTTTTTTTGTAATATGTGTTCAGTGTCATGTGAGATACTAAACATGAACAGGAAGTATATTAACAGCCAGGAGGCATCAACAAAAAGTCACAGGTTTAAAGGGTATGTATATAGTGTACATAGTCAAGAAAGGGGGTCAGTGTTTTCATGGTATGAATGAACCTAATTGTTACAATCACAGAACATCACTGCCGCACACTCCACTGTTGCAAATTATCAATTTGTGTGACAGTACTTTGAACAACTTTGTGAACTTGGGAACACCATCCAAAGGCACACATAGCTGCAGGATATTTGTGAATCCTCCACATGGTGTGAGGAGGAGGAAGCCTCCGAGATCGCAAGTTTGATATAATCACTTATTAAACGGCACAGACGGAAAGAAAGAAAAAAGAAAACAGTGCCAAGCCTGAAACAAACAACATCACATGCTTAAGCGGAGAGTAGCTTCGCATGAAACAAACACAAATAGTACACATATATGCACACAACATGCATATGCATAAACACACTCAGACAAACCAAGAATAAACAATTTAAGTGGCAGAGGAGGAATAAAGAGCATTTAAAGTCAGAAAAGGTCAAAAGTAGACCGAAGAAAGCAACAGGGAAGAATAATAAAGATTTTAGGAAAATAGCTCCGGTCAAAGGAGACTGTGTGTGCTTCTGGGTGTATTGGTGAAGGATCATGCATAAGCAGAACAAATATTAAAAAATTAAACCTAGCATCCAGAAAGGAGTGTCTGATACAAATCAAACTGGTTCAAAGCAGTAGCACCCTCAACTGCGTAACATGTGGTTAGAATGAAAAGAAAGGCTTTTAAATTGATTCACCACACATCAACCACTCGTGGGTGAGACAGGAACAAAGCTTGAAGCGATGATAATACTCAGAACAAAGTTTGACTCTTTCAGAGGTTAATAAACGTACAGCTTGTTAAAAAAAAATAATTAAAAGATAGGATTTCTTCCTTATACCTAAAATACAATTATGTGGGATCCTATTTTTGGGATACCCGTCAGTTAGCCATGCACAAAAGCCCCATTCTTACCTCGGCCTCGGAGGTTATGTTTTTGGTGCAATTTGTGTTTTTATGTTTTGGTAGGTAGGTAGGTAGGTAGGTAGGTATTTACTTTATTAATCCCCGAGGGGAAATTTTTTCGCTACAGCAGCATACATACAGAAGCAATAAGGCAATAATAGAAACAATAGAATAAAATAATAGAATAGAATAGAATAATAGAAAAGCAATAAAATAAAATAGCAGTAAATAGCAGTAAAAAAATATAAATATAAAATATAAAATGCACAGTATACAGTACATTATATATCTATATATATTATATACAACAAACCAAGAAACACAGTCAACATATATATATACACACACAGTACAGTATATATCTATATATATAATATACAAACAAGCCAAGAAACACAGTCAACAGTGTTATTGTACTGTGATGGATTTGGCCAGAGGTGAGTTATTGTACAGTCTTATTGCAGTCAACAGGAATGATCTCCTGTATCAGGAATGATCTCCTGTATCAGGAATGATCTCCTGTATCAGGAATGATCTCCTGTATGTGGAATGATCTCCTGTATGTGGAATGATCTCCTGTATCAGGAATGATCTCCTGTATCAGGAATGATCTCCTGTATCAGGAATGATCTCCTGGAATGATCTCCTGTATCTGGAATGATCTCCTGAATGATCTCCTGTATGGAATGATCTCCTGTATCAGGAATGATCTCCTGTATCAGGAATGATCTCCTGAATGATGTGGAATGATCTCCTGTATCTGGAATGATCTCCTGTATCTGGAATGATCTCCTGTATCTGGAATGATCTCCTGTATCAGGAATGATCTCCTGTATTTGTCCTTGTGACAGTGGAGCTGGAGGAATCTTTTAGAGAAAGTGCTCCGCTGTCCCTGCAGCAGGTGGTGGAGAGGGTGGACAGGATTATCCAAGATGGATAATAGTTTGTTCAGTGTCCTCCTCTCCACCACCTTTTCCAGGCTGTCCAGTTTGTAGCCGATGATGGAGCCGGCCTTCTTAACCAGTTTGTTAAGTCTGTTGGTGTCACCGGCTCCAATGCTGCTCCCCCAGCAGACCCCAGCGAAGTACAAAGCACTGGCCACAACAGATGGTAGAACATCTCCAACATCTCGCTGCACACATTGAAGGATCGAAGTTTCCTCAAGAAAAAGAGTCAACTCATCCCCTTCTTGTAGACAGCATTGATGTTGGTCTTCCAGTTCAGTCTGTTGTCGATGGACACACCCAGGTACTTGTACTCCTCCACCATGTCCACCTCCTCTCCCAGAACTCTCAGCGGTTGTGGAGCCGTCGTCTTCCTCCTGAAGTCGACCACCATCTCTCTGGTCTTGGCCACATTCAGGAGCAGGTGATTTCTACCCGCCCACTC
Source organism: Brachyistius frenatus (assembly GCF_029030835.1). NCBI lineage: Eukaryota > Metazoa > Chordata > Actinopteri > Embiotocidae > Brachyistius > Brachyistius frenatus. The sequence continues at coordinate 795,064 of NW_027210600.1, forward strand.
CACAAAGTCCTCCACTACTGCCCTGTACTCATCCTCCCGTCCATCCCTTATACATCCGACCACTGCAGAGTCATCAGAGAACTTCTGCAGATGGCAGGACTCTGAGTTGTACTGGAAGTCAGTTGTGTATAAGGTGAACAAGAAGGAGACAGAACAGTTCCCTGAGGAGCTCCAGTACCACTGACCACCGTATCAGACAGCACACTGCCCAGACGGACAAACTGTGGTCTGCCTGTCAGGTAGTCATTGATCCAGGAGACAGTGGGCGCGTCCACCCCCACCACCCGCAGCTTCTCACTCAGTAGCAGTGGTTGGATGGTGTTGGTTTGTCAGAAGATTTACAGCCTAATTTCTATGAAATTAAAAAAGGCTTTAGCATGGGCCAAAGGAGAACCCATTCATTTTGGAGCGGATCGAAATCACGAGGCCGATTGTTTTCATTAACTTTACGAGATGGGGCATTTTCCTACTAAATGCAGTACATCTTAAAATCCAGTAGATGGTGGTAAAGTTCAGTAGTGATAAAAACAGAGGCCATTCCAGAAAGAAAGAAAGAAAGATAGATAGATAGATAGATAGATAGATAGATAGATAGATAGATAGATAGATAGATAGATAGATAGATAGATAGATAGATAGATAGATAGATAGATAGATAGATAGATAGATAGATAGATAGATAGATAGATAGATAGATAGATAGATAGATAGATAGATAGATAGATAGATAGATAGATAGATAGATAGATAGATAGATAGATAGATACTTGTCATAGAGGCAGCCTCTCTCTCATTTATGGTGTTGCAGTTGGTTGGATGGCGACAGAAATAGTTTGAAGCATGAAAAAAGAGAACTTGAGAGAGAAGTTTAAACCTTGTCTAAATCTTCTGTAACATCGCTTGTGTGGCACAAAAATTGTCCAACCTAAAATTATTCAACCATCCTACAAGCAGCTCCAATAAAATGTGATAGGACCTCAACCGCAGATATAAATGATGTATTGTTCAAGTTCGGTTCTCAGTGGAATATTTGGTTTGTTTTTCTTAAAGGTTAACATTCTCTAAAAACATTTGTGTCATCTTTTTACAGCATCTTATCCTACTGTGAAGTATAGCCTAATAACATCTATGAATATTAAAAAAAATTTGCCACTGAAATATTTTGCAAATGATGTCATAATGTTCTGATAATGTTATGAAAAAAATGAATACAATATTATCCAACCTTTAAGAGGAGCAATCTGGGAATTGCAGGGAAATTAATTCATCCAAAAACATTGCATGATATTCTCAGAGTGTTTTTTAGAACAAAGACATGTCTAGCTGGGATGTTGGTTAAGTTACGTAATCTAGTTTTGTGCATGCTAACATTTGCAGCCTACCAGACATCAGACATACAGGCAGTTTACACTTCTAATTCATATTGTGGATTTTGAAAAGACAAAAAATAACACCACCTGTGTTTAGTTATTGTTGCTAAGCCTCGATCCGACCCTCTTCACCGTGTGCTACAAACACTTCTGCTGAGTTTTTCACTGTTTCTCCGTGCCCGTAGTAGCCATCATGGGAATAATGACTATTCTCCCAAAGATACAGCTGTTATTATGTCTGTCACAACTTGTGTGACGGTGAAGGAAAACAGAAGAAAGGTCGCTGATATAATTCCTGGTAGGTGCAGTGTTATTATAAGCTTCGTTTGTCCCGGTAAAAGAGAAAGCTTAACTCTGACAGGTCCGGTATGAGATTATAAAAAACATTTATCAGCACAGTGAAAAGGACAAAGCTGCAATACCGGAATTTCACAACTCGCTTTACAGTCTGTTTAAGCATCGTCAGACTGTGTTATCTTTTGTCAGAGACTTTATGTTGATTTTGCTGCTCTCTAAACACTGGGATGTCTCTTTTTGACAGAATTATGCAAAGTGAAGCACTTTCATTTAGATGGAAATCTAACAGTCATTTCAAGAATGAAAACAAAGTCTGTCTGTAATCCACCTCTGATATGGTTGACTCAGTCATGTTTATCAGCTTGTTAACTCCTTTACACTCACCGACCGAAATACGAGCCAGGTTGAAATTCTGTATTTTGAATTGTTTGAACGCCTCGCAACTCAAACGGCATAAACCATTTTGAGGTATAAATATCACAGCAGCAGCAGGAATAGTTCCTTCTTGAGTGTGAAAGTGTCTTATCTTTTCCTTTTTTAAGAGCATTTCATGGATTCTGTCAGCAGAAGAGGTTTACTCACTCTGATTCAGTCTACTCATATCAAGCATCAAAAACCAGTAGTAGACAATAGATGTAGAAATCCTATCTTTCCCGTAAGTTTACCACCCTGAAGTATGATATTTCAATCACATGATGTTGACCAAGCAAACTCCTTGATAAAGATTATTATATGGGTTGAAAGCTCCAGAGAAAACGTTTTAATTCAGTTCATTGATTTTGACAAACTATTACATTCCTTCGATTGAACATTGAGAAAAAAGGGAAAAAACTTTTTACATTGAACGCTGTTTATTTTATGCTAAAGTGATCTAAAAGGACAAAATGTCATCATGTTGCCTACTTTTATTGCACTTTTATCTTTCTTGTGTCGACTGGTTTGGAGCATTTTGATGGTGTTTCATGTGAATGTAGGAAAAATAAAGCTAGCAGTAGTGAAAAAAAGTCCTTTAAGTACAAACAGTAATAACACATTGCTGATAATCATATTTTAAATCCTGCACCAGACACTTTGTACGTAAACTGATACAATATACTCACATCTTTGCAAAACTTGCATTTGTTCATAATACTTTTTATTAGTCCATTTTTTTTTTTAATCCTAGATTTATCCAGAATTGTTGTTTTGTTTTCATATTTGTCTTTCTAAGTACTTATATGGCAACACCGGGATCTGAGAGTGATGTTATTTTAATCATCTCTATGTCTTGCACATTTGGGAGAATTGCTAATAAAATTGACTTTGACATTATAGAAATACAAGTTCTACTTTCAAAATCCTATTAAAGGATGAACTTTGTAGAAGTGCAGTAGGTTTAACAAGCAAAATGTTCTCATTAATTGTCAAGATTAAAAGTACTCATTAAGTAAAATGGCCTCTTTTCCATTGCAAGATTGTTACTAGTGATGCATTCAAAAGTAAGTAGTTTTTTGATATTGTATCTGGTCTGATCATTTTAAGAAGGGATTTTTGTTTACATTTCCTTCACCTGAATCCTGAAAAAAAATCTGCCAGTGCAGACGAATATTTCACCCCATTTCTCATTTGTCTAAAAATGTTTTGGTAGCTGGAAACAAGAAAGAAGAAGGTTGGTCACCGCACTCAAGTCATGAAAAATTCAATCATAATTTTAGAAAACACTTGAAACTAGGATTAGCTATTTACAAGGCATTATAGGACCCCTAGAGTCATTTCACTTGTTTGTGATTGTCCCCGGTGCACTTATTTTTCCTCATATTGGCCCAGTAGCCTCAAATACAAATTGCACACTTGTGCGCACACACACGTACATTTGACCCATGCTGCTGAATTCTTGTCCTTTTGCTGAAGTTTCTTGCTTAAAGGTTGAACCGTTGAGAAAAATGTCACAATGTCAACACATGTTGCCACAAATGACAAGGAGAAGGCTCGTGGACAACAAATTAGAATTTCCCAGCATGCGTTCTTCCTTTTCAAAATAAACAGGTCAAAGTAATAGGTAAAAAGAAAATACCCTTTTCATTTCTAATGAAACATGTCATTTTGGAACACTTCAATAAAGACAAATAAGGATACCCAAAATACAAATAGTATACACAAGGCGGGGGAAAAAAGTGTATATTTAGGTATCATAATTGTAATAGAATTGATCTCCTGTTGTTGAGAAGTTATTTTTTAACCAACATGCTCCAAAAAACAGGAAGATTTCCAGAGTTTTATTGAATGGGCTCCTGGCAGCTTCTGGGCTTCTAGTCGCTCCACCGGCTGCATTGCTGATTTGTATTGTAAGTGTGTATGAAGTGCTTTGTGTGTGTTTTGAAAAGCACAACATAAATAAATGTATTATTATTATTGATAGTTATGTTATTGACTTCAAGAACATTTTTACAGAACAAAATGTGATATTTCATAATCTCATTATATGTTCAAATCTATTTGTCCTTTAATGGTCCTCTGCCCTGTTTTCACATGTTCAGTGATGATGAAACTGACGGAGCCCTGTGGTTCACCACAGTTTTCACAATCAGACCGAGTTTCAGGACGGACAGAAACATATCTTTTGTTTAGCTTGTTTATCTATTAATTTTAAATCGTCTATTTTTTTTTTTTTTTTTTTAAATCCTCATTTATTAGAGAGCTTATTGAGATTTTTATCTCAGTTGTAAATTTATGATGTGATTCTGTTCCCACTGGTATTGAACAAAGCTAAATATAAGTACAGGAACAGCTGTGGACATCAACCACCTCACTTTATTGATTTTATTTATGTATTTAGTTTTACACATTTCTCTGGTCATTGAGTAAAAAACTAAAATTCCAATACGAGGTTAGCTGTGGACATTATTCATCACACAGGGACTATTCTAATTTTTCATCATTTAAAAAAATGTTTCTCACATTTCTCTTGTCCACAAATGGGTAAATATAAAAGCATCAGATTTAAAGTGAACTTCACAACTGTTTGGTAGATTTGAAAACTTGTGTTATTATCTTCCTAAGTAATAAAAAAAAATGCAAATGAATGAATAATGATTAAACAATACATTCATAATAAATTTTTTTTTAAAGTATTGGGTAGGTCACTGAAGGGTTCATTTGAAAAGTAATTACTAAAAAAGAAGCGACAAATAAAGTGTAGTTGGAGTGTATAAGTCACATAAACTGAAACTACAGGTAAAGTAGAACTGACTGGAAAATGGTACTCGCACTGTTGTACTGGTAACGAGCGGCTCTGTCTCGGCCTACCGGAGAGCAGACCGGCCTGCTGGACGACGTCCACTGAACTCAAAAGAGGATTAGAAATAGTGAACTGCGGTGTCTTTTTCACGCAGCCACACTGATCCGTCTTGTCGACACCAGACCATGTGAAAAGAAGAAATCTGGCCCCAAGTAGGACGGTCACAGCCGAGCAGCCCCTGTCACAAAAAGGTCCCCGACACTCTCACACACACACACACACACACACACACACACACACACACACACACACACACACACACACACACACACACACACACACACACACACACACACACACACACACACACACACACACACACACATAGAGCCATAGAGCTGTGACTTTTAGCAGTGTCACCGCTCCTCCATTCACCAATTACCTTTCAAGAAATGTGCCAATTCTGTTGCGCAACGCACTCCATCATTTAGTCAATGTTTGATTTAACTTTTCGTTTATTGACTCTGGAATGCTGAGAGTCCTCGACCATACCGTGGTGACTTTCCTTTGCTAATAACAGAACACTGGACACACACACACACACACACACACACACACACACACACACACACACACACACACACACACACACACACACACACACACACACACACACACACACACACACACACACACACAATCTGTTTCATAAGCACCTTATAAAAGAGAAACAATCATCAACCGGTTTGGCATCAGCTGTGTGATTTGCCATCCTGTGGGTGTGTTTCCCCCTCGTGCTTCTATCTGTCACACTCGGAGGCCTCCAGCAAACAAGCTGTCACCCAGTCAAACAAAAGTCATTAGCTTTTGTATCGGGGCCACTGAGTGATTGCATTATCCTCAGTATGAACGGAACAAACTCTTTTAAATTTGTTCTGCATTAAGTAGAGAAGGAAAAGAGAATGGAAATAAAGGGATATCGGGGCTTTGTTTGTTTGTCTCAGGGTTATAGTACTTCAATCTGGTATTCACAGCACTTGTCTCACTTCAAGTACTTTTCCAGCTCTCATATTTTTGATCTCTGATGGAGGTTTCCTTCCAATAAGAACAAAAAAAAAAAATCATTCTTCTCTCGCTGCACTGTTATACTTTAATACCTCAGACACTTCAAGGGATTACATCTGTGTGGAACAAGCAAACGTCACCGAACCAGATCTGAAACACACTCGTGAAAAAATAAAGTGTCCTGATCTGAGCACAAGCAGCAGCAATGTGATACGGCATCAATTCATTTAATTGATTAGCAAGCAAGCAGCAATGGTCATAAAATAATGATTATGCTGTAGAAGTAAATGTAAAGTCATAGAAACTAAAATTATTTATTTATATGTTTCAAAAACAAACTTATGTGAGAAATTGAAAGTCTTATTTCCACCTTCTGCACCAGAAATAAAATCTATTATTAATGAAAGAGGATGATCCAGATAGACCCCAATATGCAGCTTCACTTTTGTATCAGTTCAGTCTCACATCAAAATGTGTCACAGATACTTTGATCAAAATATATTAGTTTCACAGTAAAACTCAGATTATTTTTTCAGACTGAGGTGTCAAAGAAAGAAGTTCTGACAAAAAATAAAGAGTTGAGTTGTCTTCATATGATGAATAAAATATAGAGGTTTCTTTCAAGACATCGGAGTTGGAGTTCGTGTGAAAACAAAAAGTTACTGTTGTAGCAACATATTTCATTTACGTAACTTAGCTTACATGTGTAACGCTGTTTTAACCCAAAGCGCAATCTCGTCCTCAACCTAACCACATGGTTTTGGTGCTTGTGTGTATGTGTGAGACGTTGGTGGGCTTCGGCAGAGCGGCAGCATTTCCACGCCCTGGGATGAGAGCCAGTCAGATGATCACATGATGAGGACGCGGGATGAAGGAAAAGAATTGGCCAAGAAAAAACATCTCTCGATTCGGGAGCTGATATTTTGAAACAAACATATTTGATGATGTGGACCGACGTTGCTGCGACACATTCACAACGTGGCTAGTTTAATGCTGGACTAGGTAACAGACACCTGAGCACAATTTGAGTACAGGTTGGGAGGACCGGTGAAGACCTTCAGAGTAAAGGTCAGAGCTTCGGCAAGTATTTATAACTCATCTGTTTAATTGTGCATTTGTTTCACATTTGCATAAAAGTGTTGCTGAATAAAACTGTTTTCATGCACTGTGTGCACTGATCGTTTGGACGTGAGGTTAAAGTGTTTGGGATGAAGGTCAGCACCTCGTACAAACACAACAGGGACTCCTCCAGAATACAGAAAACTGTGTGCTGCAGCTTGGATCCAAGTTTTTAGCCAAATGATCTGATTCATGAGCGAAGCCACGTTTAAATTTCAGAATTAAAGAAAAAGGTTTGCTGTATTTTTAAAGTCAGTCTTCAAGTGTCTCTTATGATAATATTCAGGATGCGGTTTGAACACTGGCACCGGCTTTGATTGGGAAAATAGTCCTCCTGTTAATTCAGTGGACGTGAAGGGGAATAAAAGTCCTCTAGACTCGTCACAGTGGGTTCAGATAAACGTTAGAGTTAATTTCCACAGAGGATTTTATTACATCAGGAATCTCATCGGCTGATGTGAGGAGCAGGACTGACTGCAGCGTGCCACACTTGTCTCAGTGTTCATATGGACAACTGACAGACCTTAAAAAATGTCAAACTTCTCCTTCATGATGACACATACGTGGTTGCTGTAATAACTCCACATTAAGAAATTAGTGAAGAAACCTGCAGCCAGTCTGTTTAAAATACATTTAAAAATACAGTAAAAATACACGTGTCTTGTGTTTACAAGTTTCATCAAGGAAACTGAGTTAGTGGAAACCCAAAGGAGATTTTTTTTAACTCCAGAAAACTCTGACTTAATTCATCAAACTCTATTCAAACTGTATTAACGCACATATTGATCATGTGACATGTGCGTGAGGAGTGCAGCGGTTTACAGTTGAGCGTATAGTTTGTGGGCTGAGGGTTAGAGCTCACAGAGCAGAAGCTGTGTCATTTCACACCAGAAGATGGCGTATTCAGCCCTCCACTTTGGGAGCAAATTTCTGGCCCAAATAAAGAAAAATGACGTTTGTATTATGTATATTTGTGAGTGAAGTTGGATTAGCTGTTTAGCATTGAAGGCTTACACTGTAGCAACAGCTGCAGTTGCTGTGAGGGGATCTATGGCTTTAACTTCCATGCACGTCCTTAAAGATATAACAAAACATCTGGACAATGGACGGTAAAGAAAAGCTTGCATTTTCTCCAACAAAGCTTTCATGACTGTGGAAATTGTCGATAGCGAGGCTAAACATATTGTTTCTCTATATTACAAGGGCGACGGGAGAATGGAAATGCTATAACTCCAGGCTGAGGTCTATAATTTAAACCCATTGTGGCCTGATAATGGACTCAAAATCTGTCCGATGTTGCTGCCGTGCTGAAATCCTGCTGAAATACAAATCAGCTCTTCTGTCGGAGGCGCTTTATTGCAGGACAGAAGTATAACTCCGACTTGAGGGCGAGATGTGGTGACTGATTCATGTTTTAGATGACCAATCACTGCAAGTTCCAACCCTCGATAACAAGCTGCAGCTGATTTTCTTTTGAAAATCTGTCCACAACCGTCTTGAGTAGATTTGAACACGGACTCTTTTGCTTCAAAAGGGTCTTCTTGAGGGCATCTGAGAGGGGTCCTTCATGGCCTCCTCTTTACGGAAGTGTTCTTGACTTAGATGGAGACAACAAGGCCGACCCAGGGGCATCATGTAGGACACTCCAGTCAGAACTGCAGGATGTGGTTAGGAAGATATTTTCCGTTAAAATTCTATTTAAGCCAGCTGCCACCGCAACATCTAGATAATTGGTGGGAAATGGAGGGATGGTCGTTGCTGATCATCAGTGCTTCGGCTTATCACTTACTTTCAGTCATTTTCCATCGTGAGTCATGAGCTTCAAGAATGGGAGAACCCTTGCGTAACCTTGAAAAACGGCAGCACTTCGAGACGCGGCCTGAGACTACAAAGGCTTTTAAACGACATTCACCAAGCGGTGCGGCTCTAATGATTAACCTGCTCCGTCCGACAGCTCGCACACGTTCGGTTCGAGTGTGGGCTCAAGTGTGTATTTTTGCAGCGCTCCATCTCAGGTTGAACTCCCCGCTGACAGCTATGAATAGTTTCTCAGTGTTTGTTTCACACTGCAAAAGAACATTAAACACTTCAGTTTCTCAGTATCGGGTTGCCGGAGACAAATTACATAGAACACGTGCTTGACCTCAGGTAGAGATATCTGGTCAGTGGTTATTGTCTGGAGAACTGTGTCTGAATAAAGTTGAAAAGGTTCAGAGTGAGACTGAGTTTTCTGTGCTCTGATAAAAACCACCGTGGATTCAACTTGGCTCCGTGTTTCTCTAACTTTTATTTCGAGGCATAATCTTTTGAATTGAACTCTGGCGAAAATGATAACTAGATATTATTTAAAAATATTGAGTTTGTAGCCACACTAGCAGCCCTCTGGGGCTGTACTTAAATACAGTAGTGCTTTAAGCTGAATACTAATATCAGCACGCTAACAGTGACAACATGATGATGTTTAGCGGGTATCACGTGTTCAGCATCTTAGTTTAGCGTGGCAGCATGCTAACATTTGCTTGCAAGTTACAAATACAATTTACAACTGAGGTTGATGGGATTCGTCATTTCTGGAGTGGAATATACTGTAAATAGTGTTTGGCAGAGTAATACTTCAGTGATCATTCGCTGGTGGTGTTGAGGAGGATGATTCAACTCCACTCCCGGTGTTTACTGTGTAGCTTTGTTGCCGTATTGGCATTTCCCAGCATGCCTGAGTTATTTCTTTGTAACTTTTGAGAATAAAGAAACCAAATTAAATCTAAGCGATGGGCAGAACATTTATTTACTTTTGTTAAAAAAGTGATAATGATGACACAATGATACATAAAATATGGCTTTAATTCAAAACCCTCGTTCCAGGGTCGGGACATCATAGTCGATCTTAGTCATTCTTTAGCTTCTTCCTCCATTTAAGTGCTGCTGCAGCAGTAATTGTTGCACACTTGTAACTACATATAAAAGTAAAATATAAATGTATGACAAATATGTTGTTATTTTGTAGTCATTTCTATCATAAACCTTTACTGTGTGATTCCATTTTAAGTGTCAAATAATACACATATATATATATATATATATAAGTGCTGATTGTTAACGCTGTGAATTAGTTCACATTAAAACAACTCAAGGTAAAAGTTAAATTATACTATTAATATGATTTGTGTTTAAACTCCCACTAGAGGTCAGGTTTAAGTCCAAGAAAAGAGTTACTTTCACTCACTCACTCACTTCAGAGTCTCACATTTACACTCAAACGGAGTTGATTTGAACTCAGAGAGTTTATTCCTAAGACCAGAATTTGCTGTACATACCAAAATACATGGGGACGAACTTCCCTCCGAGCCTGAGCTTTATAAAACAGCCCATGAAATGTTAGCGAAATACAATTTTGACTTGATGATGGTGCTCGATGAAATGTCAAGAGATTCCCCTGAGCACAATTCACTCTGAGTGGGGCTTGAACATCCAAAAGCTGTCAGTCATTTCACTTAAATGCCAACATCGCTGTCATTTAAATACGTCCCCAGAGATCTACGAGTTTCAGTGCATCATTTTAGCTGTGCTAGCGCATCAGCTTTGTGGATGGGAACATCTGCAGATACATCACCTGGTTCAGTGCTTCAAGCCAGATGGAAATATCTCAACAGCGATTGGATGGATTGCCGTGAAATTGTGTACAGATGCTCATAGATACTTGCAGATGTCGAAGGGGCCCAAGCCACGTGAACATGGTGGAAGCGGCCTCGGGACTTTTGTGCCAATTCATTTTGTAGGTCACCAAAGTCACAAGGCTTCATGGGGAGTACGGATATCATGAGGCAAGTTCATGCCAATCCATCAGATAGTTGCTGAGATATTTCAATCTGGTCTGAAACACTCAGCCAGTTGACTGACTGATTGATTTTATTTTTCATAAATTTAGTCAGGATATTACAAACTGCCGCCTACCAAGCGCTTCTATGCATATTTAGTGTCATCAGAGTATCTGTACGCATCAATTCGTCTTTTTCAAAGTCATTTCGGCCCACAAACACACGTGTAATGAGCCCATTAAAAAGGGCTGTATTCCATTTAGCTGAGTTAGTTCCAGCTCTTGTACATTCAGGCTTACTGTCATGGTTTACTGGGACACTTAATGGATGTGAGCCAGCGTTAACTGAAGTAGTTTGACCTCTGCTTTTCCTGCAATAACATTTTAAAACTTGCAGAATAGAAAAGGACTGTTGCTTTGCGTAATCTCAGACAGGCAGGAGGACATTGAGATGAGGGGTATTCAGGGACCACATAGTCAGTTTGCAGGACTCCTCTTCTTTGTGTCACTGAAGACTGACTTGTCTGTTATTTTTAGGGCCTAGAAGAAGCCTGTGGCAGCCCACATGTGTTTATTGTTATAGTTATTCACATTATTTGGCTTTCAATAAATCCAGTGATTTCATGCAATATTGCCGTAAGACACTGTTGATCAAAAATAATTCATACATGGACTATATATTCAAATATAGAAGGCTCTTCAACACCCGTGGGTGTGGTGGAGGATCTATACATCTGGACTCAGGTAACTCCCCGCGAATAGCAGCTATTTTTGGGCTTTTTGTTTCTTTTTATCTAAAGAAAACGATCAAAACATGAATTTGTTTATGTTCATGTTCGTGAACGACTCCGAGAGTCAGTTCCTTCTGGCCTGACTGACAGCGGTTCCCGATGGGAGGGTCGATCCGACTTCAAAACGCACAAGTCCCGCCTCACTGTGGAGAGCTCGCTGTGGACCAGAGGCTATAAAATGAAGGAACTTACTGTAACCGGGACGCACTCCTTAGCTGGAGTTCCCTTTGCGAACTCCTTCACGGAAACCCAAGTCACTCCAATGCTTTAATCAGCGAGCCCACAGAGAGAGAGAGAGAGAGAGAGAGATCTCGCTGCCGGCTTCCCTCTCACCTCCAAGCTGCAAATCTTTGATCCAGTCGCCGGGTAGAGACGGAGCAGAGCCATGGCGGGGGACGGGTCAGACCAGCGGGCGCTGCAGTATGAACAAACTCTGGTAAGTCTCACTTGTTGCCGCTCTGAACTTTGTCCACCGGCCTCACTGTACGCACATGCCCCCCCCCCCTTTTTTTTTTTTTTGCGTGGAGAGACGCGCCAGACTCCACCGACGAATCCTTCAATTTAACGCCGCCTGTCTCGCGTGCTGGGTACACATCTGGTACTAGCTTAACGACAAGCGAGCGGCGTGAACAAACAATTCAAAAAGTTGTCTTATAAGTGAAGTGAATGAGCTGAAGTGTAATATGAATATGCCGAATATGACCGTGTGCACGCGTGATTCCGGGAATACCGACGTGAGCGTGTGTCTGTGTGGTTAATCGAGG